>NC_134872.1:33999239-34299239 GCF_049852395.1 Peromyscus maniculatus bairdii
CATTTGCTTTCCCCTGCTATGGAGCATACCGGGCCTGAGAAACGTGTCAAAACCAAATACTTTTAATATAAATACAGTGAAGGTTTCAGTTCTTTATTAGCACCCATCATATCACAAGCACACAATAGTTACACGTGGCTAGTAGGTACCAATATGAGAGAATGAATGAAAAGCTCCCCGACTTTGCTTCTTTCTAGAAAGTTCTGTGTTTGTGGTTTGAAATGTGGGTCAATTTCACATTTCAATTGCATCATCAAGTTAATTTCCCCCTTCAGGATGAAATGGATTTATTGCTATGAAATATGGCTTAGGTAGTAACAGAATAGCTGAGAACAGGTGATTTGTAGAGACAAGAAGTTCTTTAGTTTATGGTTCGGAAGGTCCAAAAGCAAACTAGAGTCTCCCCCAGCTTTGCTGTGGGCCTACACGGCTCAACTCACAATGAGAAAAGGAGGACGAAGGAGCTATGTGCAGGCAGGGCTGGGCCCTCAAGATTGCTCCCCCATGATCACCATCTAAGACAGTGTAGTCTCAGAGAGGGAGTGCTCTCAGGGGAACGGTAACTCCTCTCATCATCTAATCACCTCTGAAGGCCTCACCTGATCCTGCCTCTCACTGCTGCACCACTGAGAGTAAATTTCAATGTGAGTTCTGCCTGGAGCATTCAACCTGCTGCCGAGAATGCTGCATTTCTGTGGCTGCAGCCTCTTCTCTCCATCCGGGGTTTTAACTCATAGATTCAACCAACTGAAAACAGAGACTACTCAAGAACATGAATCATTAGTGCTTAATACAGTCATTATTTCCTCAATGTTACAGCAGAGCAAAATAATGTTACCATAACATTTATGCTGTGTTAGGCAATATAAGGAATGTACAGAAGATTTAAAGTCTAGAGGCATGATATTCATGGGGAGTATGCAAATGCTCTGCCATTTACATAAGACACTGGAAGGCTGACTGTATGTACAGGAATAAACTGTCTTGGGGGCTGGAGAGATGGCTCAGAGGTTAAGAGCACTGACTGCTCTTCCAGAGGTCCTGAGTTCAATTCCCAGCAACCACATGGTGGCTCACAACCATCTGTAATGAGATCTGGTGCCCTCTTCTGGTCATACATGCTGTATACAAAATAAATATAAATCTTTTTTTTTTTTTTTTAAACAGTCTTATTGATTTTCAGTATTGCTAACTCCTTAGGTTTTGTTTGTGTGGCCTGCTATTATATTCATTTGTTGTTGCTCTCAAGATTTACCTGTGGTTGAGATGTTTAGAGAAGTTAGATTTGAAGTTGTAAATAACTGGAACCTCACAGACACATCTGTGGCTATCAGTACAGAGCCTCTGAATTGACAGTGCAGGTTTTGGTTACTAGAAAGTGTAAAGTGGCTTGGGAGGATTGACTGTCCCATGGAGACATCAGTGATAAAATCTGAGTTAGTTTAAGACAAATGGACAGGCAGCCACACAGGTTGGAGAAACCTTTCAGAGATGGAGAGGAAGAGCAGAATCGATAGAGTGTGATACAGCCAGGAAAGACAGACCAAGGCAGCAGGACTAAAAGGCCTATGTGGTACGGTTGAGGACACTCCCTAACCAGAAAGCCATAGGCTAATGGACTTGAGGTGTCAGGACACTATTTTTGGAGGCTGGACAAGCAGCCAGAAATCAGGGTATAAATTATGCAAGGATATGGTTGCAAGAGGAGAGAGCCGTAAACCAGTATCATTCTCAAGTCCTTTGGTTCCCTTCAAATAGCAGATAGTTGGAGACTGTTGGACTCCCAGAAACAAAACAAAACAAACAAAACAAAACAAAAACAACCCTACAGCTCCTACCGACATCAGCACCAACATCAGCACATCAGCACCTTCTTCACCATCAGTACCATCCCCAACAACAACAAAACACCTCAACAACTGGAAGATGAACTAATTCAACAGAGATTCTGGTTATTAACTTATTACCCAGGGACATATTTTAGTTTGACTAGCCAAATTAGCTTCTTGTGGCCACAAAAATGAGCTTTGAAAGTTAATGGATTTAAGACCTTCTAACGATAAGCCAGCTGAAGAACAGAGAAAAACGGTTTAGGAAAATAGAGATTTAGAGATCCCTAGAATTGTATCAGACTTCCTAACAAATATGCAATTGTAGATGGAGTTCAGGGCCTCGATGCATGTTGTTTTTAGTGTCTAACATCGGATTAAAACAAACTTACTAAATGTGTAACAAAACAAGAAAATATAATCAACATCAAGAAAGACACCATCAATGGAAACAAACTTTGAGAATACTATGACAAATGAAGTTTTAATGTCATTATAGGTATGATATGTATATATATATATATATATATATATATATATATCATAATTATGTATATTGTGAAAATGTATACACAATGAATGAATGAATGTATAAACTCATAGCAGAAAACAGAAATTATATCTCAGAGATAAATGGAAATTCTAGAATTATGCCATATGAAAACATTAAAAAAATAACAGACAGGTTTAGTAGCTCATATGGCTAGAGGAAAAGTCAGTGGATTTGAATCTTGCAGAGAAAAGCAAGCTGAAGAATGGAGAAAAAAAATTCAGGGAAAACTCTGCCAGTGATGTCTCTACACACAATGGGTGGGGCTCTCCTCCAGCAATTAGTAACCAAGAAAATTCTCCTAAAGTTATACTCATAGACCAAGCTGATGAGCACAATGTTTTAATTGAGGTTCTTCTTTCTAGGTGACTCTAGTTTGCCTCGAGCTGAAAAACAAACAAACAAAAAACAAAAAAACAATGAGCACAATGATATAACCAAACTGGCATTGATATACTACAATATAACACCCCAGAAAGCACAGTGTACTAAAATGTAAGTAGAATGATTGTCAAAGTTGCTATCCTACTTATCTTTCTAGTGTTGTGGTAAAACTGTGGCCAAAAGCAACTTGGGGGAGAAAAGGATTTATTTGGTTACTACTTCCTGTCATATTCCAGCGTTGAGGTAACCTCGGCAGGAACCTGGAGGAGAAACCGAAGCAGACACCATGAAGGAATGCTGCATGTTGGCATATTTCTCAACACTTGTTCACTCTGTTGTCCTGTATAACCCAAAACTACCTGCTTAGAGGTGGTGCCTCCCACAGTGGCTGAGCCCTCCCACATTAATCAAGAAAATGGCCACGGATATGTCAACAGGCCAATCTGATAGAGGTAATAACTCAATTGAGGTTCTCTCTTTTTAGGTGACTCCAGTAGGACAGGGCGTTCCGTGAATAGAGTGACTCAAGTATCACTGGCAGGTCAGAGGCACCTTGACTACTGCATCCTTGATTGTGGAGTCCATTGGGGCAGGGGGGGGGCAGACAAGGGCCAAGAATGCTCAACTCACAAGTGAGCGCTGCAGAGGAGCCTGTGAACACACAGGCCTGCAAGTCACAGTTTCAAGCTGTGTTGAAGAATTCCAGGTCTGAGAAATAGATGAAGTTAGGAATAACACAAATATAAATTGACTCTAGAGGAAATAAAAAGAGTAAAGTAATCTCGAGAAGGGGTTTTGGTTATATTCATTAATCAATTGGGTAAATGAAAGAATGATACTAACAAGAAAAACTGATCTTCAAATATGGTTATAGGCAGAGGTAGGGACGAGTCTCCCTTGCAACTCCTCATGAGGATGCAGCTTGGTGCATGGATGAGAGACACAGCCATCAAGCCAGCCACCTCCCATCCTCACCATTAGCCCTGCAGCCACCGAGGAGGAGCCCCGAGTGAGGCTGGAACCCAAACCGTGGGAAGGAATCTGTAGACCCTGCAGTATCCCCGGAACAACTAAAACAAACGAACAAACACACGGAAGGCAGGTCTTATGGGAAGATGCTTTTAAGAAGTGACCTCACAAAATTGGAAGGAAAGATGGCGGAGCCGCACACAGGTGGAGAATGGCGTAACTAGAGACATGGCGGCAAAGTGTATGGGAGCATTATGGGGGAGCGCCATCACAGACGAAAAAGAACCTGGCATTACCGAAAAGGGCTCCTCCTCGGCCCGCAGCATGGAGCTGCCGCTGCTCGTTGCCCTGCCAGAAGAAGGACGGTGCTCGGCCACAGTGCTGCCCACAGACTGCAAACACAATGGTCATTCGGCGAGCAGGACTCTGGGTGTCCTGCACTGAGGACAGGGAGGTGAATGGCAGCCTGGGGCTTATGTAGATCCTGCCCCTGGATGCCGCACCTAGCTGTGAGATCACCCTAACTCTAGGCCACAGCAGGATATCCTTGTTCAGGGTCGAGTATTTATGGTGCTTCAGAAACCAGAAACCTGGAACCAGACCAATGTCTCCCTGCAATATATATACATATATATAGGTATATGTGTGTGTGTGTGTGTGTGTGTGTGTGTGTGTGTGTGTGTGTGTGTGTATCCCCCACACTGAAGTTTGCAATGCCACTTCAATGAACAAATACACCATGGAGAGGTGGGAAATACAGAGGAACAGAACAAAACATGCATGGCAGGAGAGAGGAAAAAACTAGAGTTGCAACTATGTTGACAGGCGTGGAAGAAGACTGTGGTGAAATGGAGAGCATCGCCAAGTAGGGGCTGCCCCTGAACATGCTGACCAGCTGCAAGATCACCTTGGCTTTGAGCAATGACAGGATGTCTGGGATGGACATCAGTTTGCTTTCTGGGTTGGGACTTCTCAAAAGACCTCCAGGTTCTATGCTGCTCCCAGAGGCCATGTTGGTATCTATGATCCCTGTTACAGCTAAGGGATGTGCTGTCTGTGGTCTGTGCTACCACCCCAGGCTTTGGTGATGCCCAAGGTCCATGTGGATGTCCCTGGTTTGTGCTGCTGTCTGGTGTCAGGGACCATGTCAATGTCTGTGGCCCATGCTACCACCAGAGGCCAGGTGGACCCCTCTGGTCTTTGATGCCACCTGAGGCCATGATGATGTTCATAATCCACTCTGTGCCCCAGGTCTGTGTTGATGGCCATGGTCTGTACTGATGCCAAGACCATGCTGAGATTTGTGGTCTGTTATGATGTCAAAGGCCATGTGGATGACCACAGTCCTTGCTGTCACCAAAAACCAACCATGTGGAAGTCCATGATCTGTGCTTCCATTGACAGTAAAGGACAAAGACTGCAGACTCACTGCTGAGAATGAGAGACATAGAAGTATTCTGTGACAACCTCTATCCCCACCCCACCCCACCCCCAAAAGACAGTCTATACAGGAAGCCATTGGAGAGAGCTCTTAAAAATTAGCATAGGAATCCTGAAGTGCAGCTCTTCACTGTTGAATGTCTTGGGCAGGGGTTGGGGTGAGAAAGGACTCAGTTTTCTTTAATGGGCTGGCCACTCAGAGTTTGACCATGCTCCAGTGAGTATATGGGCAACACAAATTGGACTTGTTATTTTCTTTTTCTTTTCTTTGAGGGAGGTCAGAGGGGTTAGGAGGTAGACCTGGGAAGACTGGGAAGTGAATATAATCATTATGTGAAACTCCCAGATAATAAATAAAAATATTATGCTGGGAAAAAAATTGGATGAGGAAGTCTACAATGAACACACTCATGAGAAAATTATAAAATTTCTCCAATAGACAGGTTTTTTTTTAACCTAGAAGCATTCATGTACCTCTTTTTGTGAATTTATGTATTTATCTACCTAGCTATCCAGCCATATATATGTATACCCACGTAAGCACATACAGAAGTTAATAAGTTAATAAGAAGTTAATTTTCTTCCCATTTGTTTTATAAGTTTATTGTAAGGAAAATATTTACTATAACTAGAAGCTGGTAGACTTATGGAGAATAGATCAAGAAGTTATGACATAGATCTAGTAGGATCCAGGAGATGAAAACAAAAGTAATAGTAGATAAGGAATTTCAGGTCACATGATAGATGAAAAACTTCCAGAACTGATTAACGATGTGAAACAACTTTATTTAAGGATAAGGCACTATCAAGAGAGCCAACCTAACCCAGGAGAGACTGAAATGAAAGGTCCAAAGTAGAGAAGGAACAAGTCCCTTCCTTATACTAGACAATGCTGAACATCACCACCAGGCCCTCCTTTCAGGAGTTGTCAAAAGGAATCCTTAAAATGGAAGCCAAAGACTGCAGATTGATAACATAACATTCACAGAAGCATCAAAGCTGATGGTAGAGTTCCTTCCTTGCTCAGGATACTCTATGCTTGCAATGTTTGGTTAGAGTTTTGTGAATAGCAGGAGAAGTGAAGTTAAATTATTTTTTAAAAAATATGAGATAAGTTGTATCGGGTTGCATACACCAAAATGATATAAATTCAGACATCAACACTATAGAATGAAGAGGAGGGAACAAAAAATGTTAAGTTGTGAGAATAAAATTGAATCTTTATCAGCGTGAAATCGATTGTTGTAAGTACAGGGTTCTTATGTAAGTAAGACCTCTGATAACTAAAATGCAAAAAATCTATGGGAAATTCACAAATCAAAAGTCACAGAACATTCTAATTATTCTTCTGATAAAACCCATCAAACTGTAGAACAATCATCAGGTAATGACTACAACAAAGTTTCTACAACACAATCAGAAAAAAAACACAGTTAATTTAACATTCCTGTCCTACAAAATGCTTCCTTTATGCACATACTAGATATTGATTGGATAACCAATTAGGTAGGTTGTAGCTAGAGTTTTCCTGCCTTGCCCACAGTCAGGACAAATCTCTGTCACCCGCCAGTCCCACAGCCGCTCAGACCCAACCAAGCAAACACAGAGACTTATATTGCTTACAAACTGTATGGCCGTGGCAGGCCTCCTGTTAACTGTTCCTATATCTTAAAGTAACACATTTCTACAAATCTATACCTTGCCACGCGGCTCGTGGCTTACCAGCATCTTCACATGCTGCTTGTCCTGGCAGTGGCTGGCAGTGGCTGGCAGCCTCTCCTTCTGCCTTCCTGTTCTTTTATTTCTCCTCTCTGTTAGTCCCGCCTACACTTCCTGCCCAGCCACGACCAATCAGGTTTTATTTATTGACCAATCAAAGCAACTTGACATACAGACCATCCCCCAGTACAGCCAAGTGCAGACCATCTCAGACACCTGCACTCAGGCCCATGGTCCTAATCATCCTCTATGCAAACCTGCTGGGTAACGCCACAAGGAACCCAAGAAGGGCTCCCACAGGACATACATTAACATCCCACAGCAGTAGGTCATCCCTGGGAGAGACTATTTCTCCCTCTCTCAGCAGTCATGGGCTGTCTATAGTTTTTTTGTCTAGGAGTAGGATGCCATGTTCTGCATTAGCATGTCTATTGACATTGTTATTGTTCAGGTCTTGTTTATGCAGCCCATTCAAAGAGACACAGTCTCAACTAAGACTTCCTGGTATTCTAGCTTTTACAGTCTTTACATCTCTTTCTCTGTGATGTTCCCTGAGCCCTATGTACAGTAGCAGTGTTGGATATGTATCCACTGGACCCAGGCTCCCCAAGATCCATGAAAGTCTGCATTTGTGTCCAGTTGTGGTTTTCTGAAATGGTTTTCATTTACTGTAAAGAGAAACTTCTTTGGTAGTGTGGGAGAGTTACCTTTACCTATAAGTCATAAGGATTAGTGTTAGAATGTAGTAAGAAATTATACTGGTCTAGTAAATTCTACAAAATATTTAAAGGGAAATTAGTTATAATTCTCCATCAATTTTACACAAGTTTGAAGAGGAATGAACACCTTCAAGCTCATTTTATGAGGCGAATATTACCCCATTATTAGAGCGAGGCAAGGATTGCAGAAGCTATAGATCAATATCCCAGGTGAATAAAGGTATAATTATCCCCAATAAAACAATATCAAAACAAACTTAACACTACTCCAAAAGCATTGCTTATCATTACCAATTGTGATTTATTCCTGGAATACAGCAGTAAAGCAATATTTTCAGAACAACAAATATGTTACAGAACATTGACAGATCGGGTATAAAACATAAGATCATCTTATAAGATGGGAAAAAAAGCATTTGTTAAAATTCAACATCCCTTCGTAATTATAATAAACTCAGCAAATTAAATATACAAGGAATATACTTTGACCCTGAAGGGATGACAGTAAACCCACAGCTGACATTGTACTTACTGATGAAAAATGGAGTTTTCTCTACTATTTGGAGCAAGGTAAGGGTGCTGACCTCATTACCTCTAGTCGGCATGGTATTGGCAGTCCTAGCCAAAGCAATAGCACAAAAGAAAGAAAGGAAAGAAATTCAAGTAGGGATAGAAGAAGTAAAAGGCAGCTGCTATTCATACATGGAATCTGAAAGAAGTGTGTGTGGGGAGGGTGACTGTGGAAGAGAGACTGTCGTTGGATGTGTAGTTAATGAGAGCCAGGCCACTGCTTTTTTGAGAATAGACAAACCATTAATCTCATCCGAACTAGTTAACATTCGCAGGTAATTAAAAACTAATATGAAAATGTTATGAAAAAACAAATGGGAATTGTGGCTAGAAGTAGATGAAGAGGGGATGCACAACATTAGCAAAGCTAACTTCCATTAGCAAAACCAACTTTCAACATGCCAATACCCGTGATGAATGTCAGGGGGAAACCCATTCACTGCATGCAGGCTTAGCATTGAAAGGGTGAGTTTATAATAAACATTTTTTGCTTATGAGAAACAAACCCACCCAGAAATATTGAAAATAAGAGAATGGGAATAAGTCTAGTGAATTCTAAATGTTGGTGCAGAAATAGTTAACATTGGATAAGTTGTTATTATGCTTAAAATATCATTATTGTGTCAATGTCATTGTGATTAGGGAGGGGAATGACATAATTTTAATGATAGAAAACATTATACAGGTGAGCATGCATATTCATTTATTTGCTTAGTGTTGGAGATGGAACCCAGGGATTTGTGAATGCCAGAAAAGTCAACTGCCCTTGAGTCAAATCTCCTAATCACATATATGTAATTTTAGAACATAGAATATACTTGAAGGATAGAGAGTGATGGATATAACCTCCCACCACCTCCCCACATTTTTTATCCTGGACACTCGAAATTTTATAAATATTTTCTTTTTGCAACCCTGCCATTTTGAGGTTGTATTTTTGAGTTGAGAGAAGTGAATTTCTTTCCAACTACATTTTTTATTGTTGTTGTACTTTGTCTATTCTGGCTTCTAGACAAAGTGGAGAAATTTAGAAAAAGCATACCCCAAAGCAATTAAAAATGAGCCAAATGCATAAAATGGGAGTAGAGCAGGGCATTAATGTCAGACCATAACTGACCAGTGTACATGCTGTTCCTTTGCTTGGTAAAGATCTACCACCTAACCTTTGAGACCTCAGGTATTCTAAACTGGACAGTAGACAACTATTTCCTCAAAGCATATGCACATCTCAAGGAGGAATGATTTTATTCCAGATTCCTGCAATGGAAAAGAAAATCAATATAGGGCTGAAAGTATACCCACTCTAAGGTCTGGAATGGGAGTTCAATTTTTATTGGAAAAGGTATCTCAGGAATCTTTGCCCATCACAAGAAAAATCAGAGCTGTAGTCCTGTCTGGGACTTCAGAGAATTCTGGCCGTGAAACAAAGGAGAGTTTTATTGAAAAGTAGTAGACCTACATAAAAAGATACTTGGGTGTGACTTTAAAAATGCATTCAAATATAAGTAGCTGTCACCTCCAACCAAGAGCACCACAGAAAATATGCCACACACAAGTATAAATCGGATACATGATCATCATAGCTTAAAGCTAAGTATCCAATTTTCTTTTAGTCAGAGGACCATGTGGCCTTTTTTTTATGGTAGAAAGAATAGGGGTTTGTCTTAGGCTTTTTATATGCTTACATAGTAGAATATATGAGGCTGAGAGATGTGTAAGAATAGAGGTTTATTTCTACAGTTTTGGACTCTGGGATGTTCAAGATCAAGGAGCCCATATCTGGAGAAAGCCACATATGAAGGAGGAGCTTTGGCTGTGACATCTCATGGTAGAAGGCAAGAGGACCAAGTTTGAGTGCAAGCGTGCAATCGAAATCATAGTGTCAAGCCTACCTGTGGGGGGGAGTGTGCATGTGTGTGTGTGTGTGTGTGTGTGTGTGTGTGTGTGTGTGTGTGTGTGTGTGTATTTGTGCAGGACTCTGTTCACATGTATGCATGTAACTGTGAAGGCTAGAGATTGATGTTTGGAGTCTTCTTCTGTTTCTCGATACCTTGTTTTTTGAGGCAGGGTTTCTCAGTGAACCTGGAGTTTGGCAATTCAGCTAGACTGGCTGGCCAGGAAGCCCTTAGAGATGCTCATTTCTTCTGCTCGGTGTAGGGGCTACAAAGATGCCCTGCCACGCTTGCCTTTGTTTTTATGTGGATGCGAGGATCCTAACTCAGATCCCTATGTTTGCCCAGTAGTTGCCCAACAATTTAGCTCTCTCCCTAGGCCTCAGCTCCTTTTGCAATCAGGGCACTAATTCACAACGATCTAAGGCTGTCGCTTCCCTCTCAACACTGGTACACCAGAGTTAAGTTTCAGCACATGCGGTATTGGCTGGGAGCACAGGTGAAACTTAGAATTGCTCCGTGTATTTTCTCCTGTCCGGTCCTGCAATTTACAAAGTAGCTTGCAGTGGAATTTTTCTAGTTCTCCTGTGAATCTTGATTAAACAGAAGGATGGTAGTTGGCTAGTGAAATTCTGGTCTCTACATTCCTACACTTGTTTTCACACTGATGTCTTAAATATTTGCTGTGGATTCCTATTCAGTGCTCTTCTGTGCTGTTCTCTCCTTGCCTAAATCCCCCTCTAGATACTCCCAGAAGGACCACGGCTACTGTTGGTGAGAATGGCTGTGCTCAGAGCCACTGCAGACACCATTCATCCATCTGCGGCACCACCGGGGCCAGTGCCAGACCACTACTTCCCAGTCCCGGGTAAAAATATTTTCTTTACCATGACAACCCTAGACTAAGAGTAGAAAACCCAAACACAGCTAGCTTTCCACACGGCCGTTTCATGTGAAATATATTAATATGAGGCACAAAGGTGTTTTTGATTGTGTCATTTCCAATTACAGTACATTTTGTATAGAAAAACACGGGCTTTAACATAGCCTGTTACACCTCTAAAATTCTTAAAAGATACATCTGTATGAATCCTTACAATTAATGACATGTTTGGTTAACAACAATTAAATGTCATTTATTGTAGCATCTCATTTGTACATTTTTTTTTTTGAGGAAGAGAAAGAAATTTACATTTGCTCGGAACAAATGAAGCAGTGAAAATACTTGGTGTAAAATATAAGTGTGTATGATTCAAATGCCTTGAGTTTAAGATTACTGGGAAATTACTATATTTTTTTAAAAAAAATCCTGAACTCAATAAAAGGCTTTGTGGGACAGTGTAGGTAGCAAATGTACATTTGCATTTTGACCTTGTGGTCAATCCCCAGCCTTTCCTGGCTATTTGAATGTTTGTGCTTTTTTCAAGGTAGCCTTCTGGGACTACCCATTTTTTAAAAATTAAAACAAAAAACAAAAAAGTGCAGCATCTACAAATAGCCTTGTAGCACTACACAAGGCGAGGGGAAGCAGTCCTCCACAGCACACAATGGAGCATTCTGAATTTTGAATAAAGGGGGCTCACATGACATTTTGCTTTCGGTAGTAAAATTAAAAGGAAGAAACAAACCACAGAAGAAACAAACAGATGTTGCTCTGATAGCTGGATTCCTTAGGAAATCGACTACAGAGTTCGTGAAGATAAGTATGAACTGTGGGCTGCGTTAGCAGCATGATTTGGCTGGTGTCTACCTAGTCGTTAGGAAGTACCGAAGGCACAGTGTATCTATCAGTGTGTGATGCCATTGGTCTTCTCAGGAATCCCCGCTGCAGATCGTTCTGTATAACTTAATTAGTGAAGTTAAAATTAAGATGAGACTCCAGCGTGTTTAGACGAAACAATTTCTGTGAGAGGACACTTCATTAAAACATTTAATAATGCAGCAACCCCTGCTTATCAAACAGCTCACTGAAAAAAAAAAAAAAACCAAGATTTTTCCAATTAATAAAATGATTCAATCTAAAATATTTATCCTGTTCTGGAAAATCCCAGACACCCCTGCTACGGTTGTGCACACAGGCCAGGTCTGGCAGCTTGCTGTTTTGTACCTCTGCTTCCCGTCTCTACAGTGCCGTGACAGGGTTAGTGTACCTACTGTGTGCCAAGCACTCGTCCAAGCTCTTGGCAGACAACAGCAAAAGGGACAAAGGAGCCACATCACCATGGGGCTTCTGCTTTGAGTCAGGTAATAAAATAAAGATACAGTTTGTTTACTTCTGCCTTGACAACAATCAAGTCCAGAACTCTACTCACCCAGAAAGAAACCCTTTAGTCCTTCAGCTGGCACCTGAGTCTTACTGTGCCCCTGGTCCTAGACAGCCATTAATCTGTTCTCTACCTTTATAGGTTTATCTATACTGGATACTTCATTAGAATACAATGTGCAATATATGACTTCTTTTTCATCTGACATGCTTTAAATATTTATCTACACTATAGCACATGCCAATACTTCCTTCTTTTGACGGCTGAAAGACAACCTGTGGTGTGGATTTTATTTACCTATTCATCAGTTGATGGACGTTTTCATTGTGTCCCTTTTATCTTATTATGATTGCTATGAATGTTAATGCATAGATTTTTGAATGAATATGTGTTTTATTTTTTTTTACTAGCATATAGTAATTATGCCTAATGGGTTTCATTATGACATTTTCATATAGGTATGCATTTGTTCATATTTTACTTCCATTATACTTTCTTGTCTCTTGTCTCCCTTCTTTTCCCCAATGAGTCTCCCCTTTGTACTTTCATGTTTTCTCTTTTAAGTGACTAAATGAGCTTCATTGGTGTTGCTTACGGGGGTGTGAGTGGCGGGCTGTTGAGAGGAACATGGCGACCTTACCAGTGGCTGCCTCACTGAAGAACATCTCCCAGCAAAACCATAACAGCGTATGAATCCTCAGAAAGAGCTGAGCCTCACAAACCCCTCTCCCACCCATTGCTGGATTCTGACGGGCAAAGTCTCATGCAGGTAATCTCAGCTGCTATAAGCTCAAGAGTGCATGACTGGAAATCAGTGTTCTACATCATTCCTCAATCTTCCTCCTGAACTGATACTCCTCTGTCTCTTAGCTTATGATGTTCCCTGAGCCTTGGAGCAAGTGGTTTGACGTCCCATTTAAAAGTCTGAGCATTCAACTGTCAGTTATTCTCAGCATTTGGCCAGGATATGAACCTCTACAATTAGTCGTCACTGACCACGACCAAAGGAAGCAATGTGGTGGTATTGTGTCCCCTGAAATATTGTGCACACTAATAAACTTATCTGGGGTCAGAGAACAAAACAACCACAATATTAAACATAGAGGATAGGCAGTGGTAGCACACACCTTTAATCTTAGCGTTCCAGAGGCAGAAATCCCTCCGGATCTCTGTGAGTTCAAGGCCACATTAGAAACAGCCAGGCATGGTGACTCATGCCTTTAATCCCAGGAAGTGAGCCTTTAATCCCAGGGAGTGATGGCAGAAATCAGAAAGGTATATAAGGCGTGAAGACCAGAAACTAGAAGCATTTGGCTGGTTAAGCATTCAGGCTTTCGAGAAGCAGTTCAGCTGAGATTCATTTGGATAAGGACTCAGAGGTTTCCAGTCTGAGGAAACAGATCAGCTGAGGAATTGGCAAGGTAAGGTAACTTTGGTTGGTTCTGTCTCTCTGATCATCCAGCATTCACCCCAATGCCTGGCTTCAGGCTTATTTTATGAATAAGAACTGTTAAGATTCATGCTACAAAGCTTCTCTGACCAAACGTAACAGCAACACTACTCTATGGCCATAGTTATTTAGAAAGCAGTTAATGGGACTCATCATACCAATTTAGCAAAACAATGCAATAGCTACTCCACTAGGACCTTTGACATTCCTAGACATGGGATTTTAACAGGCTTTATAGTACAAGATATAAATTTCCTCCTGTGGAATGTGCATCAAATCCAAACAGAAAATGGTTGGTTTCTTCCACAACAGGTATATCATTATTACATCAGTAGACGTATCTTCCCTTGCTTGTTGGTAGTACTATACACAGGGTCCATAGCTATGTATGGCTGTTAATGGCGATTCTCCCTCAGCCTATGTAGCATGCTCTAGGGCTATAAGGGCTAGTTATAGGTTTTCCTTCCCCAGGAAGGAAAAGTCTAGGCCAGTTCTGGCTTGATTTCTCTTTTCTGTGACCAAATCCCTGGGTGTCTTCAACAATTACATCTTACCATATCTTTATGGTTGTCAATCCATAATAGCAGCAATTGCCTATACCGTTTTGGGGGGTCCAGAGTCCTCTCTGTCTAACAACTTTAGAGGTATCCCACCAGAACATTGGGATTTTCATTTATTAACCCATAGCTACTTGGATCATCTTTATCTGCCCTTGCCCATTCAAACTCTCTAATTTTTAAAACTTATCACACCAACTATCAGATTTTTTTTAAATGACTTTTCACATAGGACTTGCTGATGTATGTAGTAACTCTGCTCAGTTATTTGCAGAGATGCTCTGTCCATGCACACTCCTCCAGCAGTGTGTGACTCATTCTGTGTTCATGCACACTCCTCCAGCAGTGTGTGACTCATTGTGTGTCCATGTACACTCCTCCAGCAGTGTGACTCATTGTGTGTCCATGAACACTCCTCCAGCAGTGTGTGACTCATTGTGTGTCCATGCATACTCCTCCAGCAGTGTGTGACTCATTGTGTGTCCATGCACACTCCTCCAGCAGTGTGTGACTCATTGTGTGTCCATGCACACTCTTCCAGCAGTGTGTGACTCATTGTGTGTCCATGCACACTTCTCCAGCAGTGTGTGACTCATTGTGTGTCCATGCACACTCTTCCAGCAGTGTGTGACTCATTGTGTGTCCATGCACACTCCTCCAGCAGTGTGTGACTCATTGTGTGTCCATGTACACTCCTCCAGCAGTGTGACTCATTGTGTGTCCATGAACACTCCTCCAGCAGTGTGTGACTCATTGTGTGTCCATGCATACTCCTCCAGCAGTGTGTGACTCATTGTGTGTCCATGCACACTCCTCCAGCAGTGTGTGACTCATTGTGTGTCCATGCACACTCTTCCAGCAGTGTGTGACTCATTGTGTGTCCATGCACACTTCTCCAGCAGTGTGTGACTCATTGTGTGTCCATGCACACTCTTCCAGCAGTGTGTGACTCATTGTGTGTCCATGCACACTCCTCCAGCAGTGTGTGACTCATTGTGTGTCCATGCACACTCCTCCAGCAGTGTATGATGCATTCAGCTTTTCCATATCCCCAAGCACCAGCCACTTGTTTCCCTATTCAGTGTAGCTGTGGTAGTGGGTGTGATTGTGTCTCCCTATGGTAACAGGGACATTTATCCCCTAGTGACAGCTGATGCTGAGCATCCTTCTTAGACCTGTTTCCACCTGTATTTCTTTTGGAGAAGTGTCCATTCAGCTCTTTTGCCTATTTTTAGTTGTGCTATTTATGTTTTTATTATTCACTTCTAAGAGTTCTTTATTCTCTATGTATTATGGATATGCCTCTTGTCAGATATATGATTTATGAATCTTTCCTGTTTCTTATGTTTTCTTTCTATTTTTGTGATGGAATCCTTTGAAATACAGTTTTTAAAGAACAACTTATTTATTTACTTATTTTTTTTTTTTATTTTTTTTTTTTTATTTATTTTTTTTTTTTTTTGGTTTTTTGAGACAGGGTTTCTCTGTGTAGCTTTGCGCCTTTCCTGGAACTCGCTTTGGAGACCAGGCTGGCCTCGAACTCACAGAGATCCGCCTGCCTCTGCCTCCCGAGTGCTGGGATTAAAGGCGTGCGCCACCACCGCCCGGCCTATTTACTTATTTTTTAGTTGTTGTGTTTAGAAGGTCACATTGTAGAACCTACCATCAAATTAAAAGTCACAAAGATTTACTTCTACATTTTCTTTTTTTTTAAGTTTTATAATTTTAACTACCCCAACATTGTCTTTGACCCAGTTTGAGTTAATGTATGTATGTAGTGTAAAGTAGAGTCATGTGTTACTTTGGGTAGGGAATTTATTTCCCCAAGGAGGAGATATATTTTCTTTTTAGTAAAAGTATTTTCAGAAAAATACTGTTCATTTGTCAAAAATTACTTACATTGTGCGAGGCATATTTTCTCTGAGCAAAATCACAATCTTTAGATTTCAGGGAGGCTGATTTGTCTAGTAATAGATGTAAACAAGTTAGTGTAACAGAGTTAAGTGACTATGAATTGTAGGAGAGTGCTTTATTAAGTTGTCAGAATGGACTTCTTAGTTAAATGACTGGAAGAGGGTATGAAGGACCCAGGGCTATGGTGGGGGATGGTAGGTTCCAGGCATATCAATGCAAGGGATTTAAGGTGGGTGAGCCAAGAGGATGCCAGTGTAACTGGGAGGAGAAGAACCTAACTTTGAGAACAGAGAGGCGTTGGTGGCGGTGGGTGGGGGAGGTTTCACTTAGAACTGTATAGGTTTCAGTAGACATGTTGGCATGAGATTGGAAGATTGGAGAGTGGTGAGCAGAGGCACCCAATGATCCAACTTAGGTTTTAGGAGGCCACATTGGTAAAGAGTGGAGAACAGTCAGATAAAAGGCAGTCATTCAAGCCATTGAAAAAGAAGATCAGATTGAATGTCACAGTAATGAGGATGGTCACAGACTGAGTGGGTGTATTGGAAAGTTATAATCAATAAACACGAGAGGTGAGAAAAGGAGGGAAATCCAGGGTCAATGTTTGGCCTCACAGCTAGCGGTGTGTGCTGTCATTGACAAAGATGAAGAGAACCCAAAACTGCATGTTCTGGGGGAGTAGAAGTTCACCCAGGGACTATGCAGATTCCTACTAGACATGGGAGTGGCAATGTTAAGCAGCCAAGTGGCAGCTCAGTGTAACTCGACTGTGAAGGGAAAGGTCTGTGTTAGCCATCTCAGGGTAGGGGCTGACAGCATGGATCAGTGTTGGTAGCATGGGGACTGGGTGAGGTCAGCAAGGCCAAAGTGGGGCAGCAGAGGCAGCAGGTGCAGGGAGCATTCTTGGGTTTGCAAACATTCACTTCTAAGAGAAAAACAGGCCGGTCAGGGGCTGCAGGGAAAAACAGGTCAGTCAGGGGCTGCAGGGAGCTATGAGAACGCAGACACAGTGACAGTGGGATGAAGAGCAGTGGAGACAGGAAATAAGGGGACAAGTTATTCGCGTTCCACCAAGACTCGGCGACGGCTGCCCAGGGACCAGGAGTTGCTTTAGAGGTATGGTATGGCATTGAAGAAAAGAGACCCGAACCCAACCTTTGAAGGCTAACAGTGTCACGGAATAGGTAGATCACACCACAATAGAAGGACATTACCAGCTTCAAAGATAGACTGGGGACCCTAAGGGGTCTTTGGATAGCAGGCAGACTGCAGTTAGTGGGATCAAAAGGAGAATCGCAAAGGTGGCGTTTTAGTCATGTGAGGAAGGGAGAGAGGGCCTGTAGATCTCTGGGAGAAAAACATGCTGCCCAAGTAGCCCCATGCTCTGTCTACGTGGTCCTATTTGTGGAAAACAGGAAGGGGACCCACGCCCAAGCAGCCTGAGGGTTGAAAGGAGATTAGCAGGAAGAGGTGAGATTAAGGGACATCAAGCCCTCCATCCTGAAGATGTGGTGCTTGGCCTCTGGGTGTGGGAGGGAAGCCATCCCAGAGTGGAGGGTATGGACTACACATTCTGCTAGCCCGCAGGGAAGTGGACAGGTTATACGGTGGACATAATCTGAGGATGAAGCTGAGAGGATCTGATATTGTGGTGAGTATGTTTTGTCATGGTTCCTGGTTCTTAGCCGGCTTTGCTCTTACTGGGTCAAAATGAATTCAGAATAATAAAGATGAAAGATAGTTTTTAAATATTGAGGTGTTTGAGACTCCAGAAACAGAACAGACTTTGGAAATCTATCTCTCTCCCTCCCTCTCTCTCGTTCTTCCTCTCTCTCCACTTCCCTCTCTCTCCACTTCCCTCTCCCTCCCCTTCCTCCATCCCTCTCTTTCCTCTCTCCATCCTTTCCCCCTCTCTATCCTATTTTTTTGCTCCCCACTCCCCCCACCTCCAAGGCAGAAATACTAGAATTTATCTTTAAGGGCAGGTCATGGAAACTAATTTCTCCCTACTTGCACGTCCTGGAGCTGGGTCAGAGATTCTCTGACTTATCTTGTCTGATAGAAGATCATGAAACCTTTTGCTCAGGAGGAGTCCTGCTCCCTCCCTGGAGAAATGAACACTGTATAGGAAGGCCATGAAGACAGCATGAAGAATACCTACCCCAGCTTCCTGGGAAGGAAAGGCTGTGTTCTGGGGGTCCTTCCAGACCTCACCCTATGAATCCCTTCATTTCGACCTTTAAAATGCATTATACGGATCTCATGTGTAGTATGGTAAACATGGTCAAGAACCCATGGCTGGGGAGGTCATAGGCCATAGTGTGAATCTTCTACTGTTATTTTGCTAAGTGAACACAGTATCAAACTCCCTTCTAAGTATGTATCTCTATACTTATAGATTAGTGCAGCTTCCAATCCTTGTGACAGAGGAGTCTCTGTGTAGTTGATACAGAGACCCATGACTTGGTTGAAGCGCAATGATTAAGTGACTTGTGGAGATGTCAGGTACATCTCTTTCACACACACACACTCACCCCAGGATGAGTGAACATCATGAAAGATGGGGTGGAGAGATTCCAGGATCTGGACGTCAGGGAGTTTGAAGACAGCAGTTGATGGGTGGAGAGGGAGGAAAGGCATTTTTCTTAGGGGTGTGGCCTCTGGTAGGTTGTCCATGACCCAGGAGATGGCCCTACACCCACATACATGCAGCTAGAACTGACTGAATTCAGAGAGACATAGAGAAGGGCTTGGAGAGAGGAAAGAGAAGAGGTAAGTTATGCAATTGTATTATAATCTCGAAAATAAAAAGAAATATGTTTTTAAAGAGGACAAAAACTTGCAAAGGAGACTTGGAGGAGGGACTCACCAGGAGGAGTTGGAAGGAAGGGTGAAAGCAAGATATGAACAGGGTGGTAGAGATCTAACTTTGTTATATTCTTCCATAGGTGGTCACCTAGTTTCCAGTACCATTTTTCTGAAGATGCTGTGTTTTCTCCATTGTGAAATTTGTTATCTTTATCAAATATCAGATGGCTGCGGTTGTAGCTCATTAAGCTACATGTGCATTTTTGTGTACCATACTGTTTTTTATCATGATAGCCTTGTGTGTGTTATTTGTAATTGTTTTCAGTTTTTGAATTAGAAATATAAGTATATCATTTCCTTTTTCCCTCACTGCATCCAACCCCTCCTATGTACCTTCATTTTAAAGTTAATGACTTTCTTAAATTGTTGATACACAGAGATATATAAATATATAATATATAAAGTATATTATATATAAATAAAACCCAAACAGTCCATATAATGTTACATATGAGACTTTTTAAGTATAGCTTCTCTAATGTTTTGATGAGATACAATGTCACAACAGACTTCCTTTTTCTCTAGATTTTGTAATCTTTCCTGTAGCATGAATCTTAAAAGATCTTACTAAAAAAAAAAAAAAAAAAAAACTGGAGCCAGATATTGGGGTAAAAGCTGAAAGATCAGAGAAACAGAACAAACCATGGCCAACCTCACCTTACCAACTCCTCAGCCTTCAGAGCAAGACTTCCTATTTGCTCATGCCTTATATACCTTTCTGTGCCCTGCCATCTTCCTTCCTTCCTAGTGCTGGGATTAAAGGCATGTGTGCTTCCCAAATACTTGGTAGCAAAGACATGAGATCTCAAGTGCTGAGATTAAAGGTGTGTGCCACCATGCCTGGCTCTGTTTCCAATGTGGCCTTGAACTCATGAGATCCAGATGGATCTCTGCCTCCTGAGTAATAGGATTAAGGATGTGTGCCACCACTGTCTTGCCTCTATATCTAATCTAGTGGCTGATTCTGTCCTCTGATCTCCAGATAAGTTTATTAGGGTACACGATATATTGGGTACACAAAGTATCACCACACTTTCCAACTCTCTTTTTCTATGATCTTTGAGCTTTAGGTGAAGGCGTTATATTATAGATGTGTCAGTTGAGGCTGGGCACCACCACATAATTAATTATTCTTTGCATTTTTTTAGTGGTTGTGGTGTTCTGTAATGATCTCCATCTGTCTCAAAGAGAAGTGTCTCTTGATAAGTGAGAGCTACAGTTCAGAATGCAGATACAATTATGCTGGTTTAGTAGGTTCTCCCCCAAAATCCAGGACCTTACTAGCCCAAATAGTTGGCTAGGTTTCTAGTACCAACTGTGATTTACCTCTTGTTAGGTGAGTTTTAAGTCCAGGCAGAGATCTATTAGTTATTGCCAAGATATGTGTGTGTGCCACTTAAGGTTCATTGTGCCATGCTGCCCATACCTGAGTAGGACTTCTAGTTGCTGCTCTCCTTTGAAAGTTTGCAGGGACACTTCTGGTACCATCAAAGCTAGTCCTCAGGGAGAGGGCTTTAGGTCAGACTGAGCTCAGATTCTCTGAGCCCTTTGTTTAAAAGGCACAGTGTCTTCAGCAATAGGGACTTCCCTTCAAACTCTGGGGGGCAACTAAGGGCAACATCAATAGCCTATGATGTTTTATAACTCTATTGGACTCCCCTGACCAACAACTCAAAATGAGGTTTTTCATACCTGGTGTTGGAGTTTTTGTTAGGTAGCATATGGCTTTTGGGGGCAGCATTGTCTGCCCAGGTCGGGAAATCTCACTTAAACTATAATCTTAGACAAATAGATATTAATGTCTATGAAGATATTCTCACTGTTTTTTCACACTCCTCCTTTACTTTTGTGTTACCTCTCTCTCCATACCTAATTAAGCCCTCCTCCCACGCCTACGCCTTAAAATCATTTGTACTTTGCTATTTGCCTCTCTGTTGCTTACACACCCCCACCACTCCCATGGTCCCTTTTACTTTCTCCAAGCTGTATACTCCCATCTGAAGATCTGGAGCTTGGAACCAAGATGGGAGAAAACATGCAACATTTGTCTTTTTGGGTCTCAGGTAACTCTCTCAATATAATCTTTTCTAATCCCATCCATTTACCTGCAACTTTCAGGGTTTGAAATTTTACAGCTGAGTAGCATTCTGTAGTGTCTATATACCGCATTTGCAGTATCCATTTATCAGCTGAAGGATATTTTGGTTGTTTCCCTTTCCTAGCTATTGTGAATATAGCAATGAACATGACCGAGCAAGCATCGAGGGAGTGGGATGTCAAGTCCTTTTGGCCATGTACCAAGGAGTGGTATTGGGATCATATGAGAGATTTATTTTTAGCTTTTGAAGGATTCTCCATATTGATTTCTAGAGTAGCTGCACCTCACCATTTGCAATCCCACCAACAGTAAACGAGTGTTCCCCTTTCCCACCCCTCTCCAGCCTTTGTTATTGATCTCTGCCTTCTTGACTGGGGTAAGATGAAATCTCAAAGTTGTTTTGATTTGTATTTCCCTAACTGCTAGGGGTGATGGACATTTCTTGATTTATCTCTTAGCCATTTTTATTTCCTCTTTTGAGAATCTCTGTGCAAATTCAGTCTATTCTTTAAATGGATCATTTGATTTTTTTTTTTGACTCTTTGTTTTTGAGTTCTTTATATATTCTGGATAGTAAACTTCTATCAGCTGACAAAGATTCTCTCTCATTTTGTGGACTTCCTTTTCAGTTGATTAATTTTTTTTCCACTGTGCAGAAGCCTCTTAACTTCATGAAGTCCCACTTGTCAATTGTTGGCCTTAACTCTTCAGGAAATGGAGTCCTATTCCTAAAGTCTGCACTTACACCTGTATCATAAGGGTATTGCTTATGTTTTCTTCTAGCAGTTTCAGTATTTCAAACTTATGTCTTTGATCCATTTGTGGTTAGTTTTCATGCAAGGTGATAAATATAGGTAAAATCCCATTCTTTTGTATGTGGACACCTAGTCCTCCCAGCATCGTATGTAGCACCTTGGTCAAATATTAATAGCTGTAGTTATTTGTATTTATGTTTGGGTCTTATATTTTCTTGCACTGTTCTAGATGTAATAAAATATGATACAGATACCATGTTTTTTTTTCTGTCCAGTAGCATATTATTTTAATTACCATGGCTCTTTAATGTATCTTGAGATCTGCAATGGCAATCTCTCAAGTGTTATTTTTGTTGTTCAGAGTTGTTTGGCTACCTGGGATCTTTTTGTTGTGTTTTCACATAAATTTTTAGAATAGTTACCTTCTTTGAATAATGACATGAGGATTTGGTTGAGATTACACTGAATTTGTAAGTGGCTTTAGGTAAAACAGTCATTTTTACAATACTAATTCTACTAAGTCAAATATATGTATTTTCCATTGCCTAATGTCTTTATGTCTTCCTTCAAAGATTTTAAGTTTTCACTGTAGAGGTCCTTCATCTCCTTGACTAGGTTTATCCCTCAATACTTTATTTTCTTTGAGGCTACTGTGAATGGGAGAGTATCCACAATCTCTTGCTTTGTATATTTGATGTTAGTGTACAGAAAAGCTGCTCATTTGTACAAGTTGCTTCTGTATCCTGAAACTTTGCTGAAGTTGTTGATCATTTCTAAAAGTTATCTGGTAGAATTTTTTGGGACCTGTTATGTATAATATTATATCATATGCACATAGGGGTAGCTTGCCTTCTTCTTTTTCTACTTGCATACCTTTAATGTCCTTTTCCTGACTTATTGATCTAGATAGTTCTTTGAGCACAATACTAAAAAGGAGGTCAGATAGTGGATATACCTGTCTTGCTCCTATTTTCTGATTGTTGCTCCAAGTTTTCCTCCATTTAGAATATGTTGTTTGTGAATTTCTTACATATAGCCTTTGTTGAGTTAAGGTATATTCTCCATAGTCTTACTTTCTTGAGGTCTTTTATCATGAAAATGTGCTGGATTTTGTTAAAGGCTTTTTCTGAATCTCTTTATTTCTGCATCATGTTATTTTTCTCTTTATGTCCACTAACGTGATTTATTATATTCATTGACTTGTGAATGTTTACCCATCCCTGCATCTCCAGGATAAAGCAAACTTGGTCATGGTAGATAATCTTTTAGATATATGTCTGTATTTGGTTTGTAAGTGTTTTATTGAGGATATTTGAATCTATGTTGATCAAGGGTATTGGCCTGTTATTTTCTTTTCTTGTGTTTTTACTTGGTTTTTGGTATTAGAGTAATACTTGCTTCAAAGAAGGACTTTGTGATTGTTCTCTTTTATTTTAAGAAGTTTCCATTTTTAAAAAGTAATTTAAGAATGATTGGCTATAGATTTTCTTTGAAAGTCAGAAAAAATTCTCCTGTGAACCCATCTGTGTGTGTAGTCCCCCAAATATTGTGCATGCTAATAAACTTGTCTGGGGTCAGAGACAGAGCAGCCACAATATTAAACATAAAGGATAGGCAGTGGTAGCACACGCCTTTAATCCTAGCATTCCAGAGGCAGAAATCCATGTGTTCAAGGATATAGACAGGCATGGTGACTCATCACACCTTTAATCCCAGAAAGCAAGCCTTTAATCCCAGGGAGTGGTGGTAGAAAGCAGAAAGGTATATAAGGTGTGACGACCAGAAACTAGAAGCATTTGGCCTGGTTAAGCATTTGGCTGGTTAAGCTTTTAGGTTTTGAGTAGCACAGTTCAGCTGAGAGCCATTCGGATATGAGGACATAAAGGCTTCCAATCTGAGGAAACAAGATCAGCTGAGAAGTTGGCCAGGTGAGGTTAGCTGTGGCTTGTTCTGTCTCTCTGACCATCCAGCATTTCACCCCAATACCTGGCCCGGATTTGTTTTTTTTAATAAGACTCTTTAAGATTCATGTTACATCTGGCGCCCAAAGTTTGTGCTACGAATTCTTGAAAAAGCTACTTGGCTACGGCCTTGCGGGCCCCAGCTCAGACCTGAGCTACTCAGCCGGTTGTGGGGGCACAAGCCGGTAGGATTTACTGAAGGAGGCAGAGGCAGGAGAATCTGGAGTTTGAAGCTGGCCAAGGAGGCTTGCTAAGGAGAAGCTTTGGCCGGGGCTGAACCACAAACAGTGGTGGGACCATGGAGGCAAAAGTTGCTGCTCTGAGTTGCTGGCTCCTTCTCATCGTGTTGGTGATTGCGGTGATGCTGCTACCTGGGACGAAGGGTTTACTACTGCTTGTTCAGAGAAGAATTGCCAGAACCATCGTGTTACAAGAAAGCATCGGCAAAGGTCAGTTTGGAAAAGCTTGGCAAGACAAATGGTGGGGAGAAATTGCTGTGAAGATATTCTCTTCTAGGGAAGATCACTCATGGTTCCAAGAGACAGACATTTATCAGACTGTAATTGCTCCAAACCACAGAGGAGGAAAAAACAAAAACAAAAACAAAAACAAAAAAACAACAACAAAAAAAACCCTGCAGGGAACCATGACCACACCTAACAGCGACTTTGAAATCTTCAAAAGGATGATGGGACCCCACAAAGATGATTCCACATGGACTATGATAAAGCCATTAAGCCGATTAACACCATGGAAAAATCGGCTTTGGACTACAAACTGGTCAGGACGAATTCAAGATGACTAGCTGAGATGATCCAGCCTGACAGACTACTTTGAGCAAGGACTTATGACAAGCCCTGAACTTTCCTTTTATGCAGAGACTGGACAAATGATACAGGACTTGACAATTAACCCAAAATTTTTCTTTTCAAGATTCCCTAAAGATATCTTCACCCCTAGAAGCAGAAAGAAAAAGAGAATAAGATATGAGATAGATCATTGAATCTACTCTGAGAAAAAAGATAAAGAAATAATAGGATAAATAGGTAGATCACTGAATCTACACTGAAGAAAAAGGGGAAGATATAAAAATGACAAAAGGTAGACTACTGAATGTATTATGAAAAGAAAAAAGAGAGAATATGGATATAAGATAAAAAGGGAGATAATGGAATCTACCTTTAAAAAGGTTACTACTTGTTTTAAATAAGATAAGTAATGAAAATTTTTTGGTCTGAGTTTATGTTACTGGACTGGACATTGTTAATATATATATAATGGAGTTTTTATCTGAATCTGTCAAATGTTAATGGACTAGACATCGTTAATGTAATCTTGACTGTGTATATTGTATATACTTACTGGATATAATTTTTCTTGTATTAGTTATAAGCTTTTTTAAATTTTAGACAAAAAGAGGAAATGTGCTATTGTATTCCCCCAAATATTGTGCATGCTAATAAACTTATCTGGGGTCAGAGACAGAGCAGCCACAATATTAAACATAAAGGATAGGCAGTGGTAGCACACACCTTTAATCCTAGCATTCCAGAGGCAGAAATCCATGTGTTCAAGGATACAGACAGGCATGGTGACTCATCACACCTTTAATCCCAGAAAGCAAGCCTTTAATCCCAGGGAGTGGTGGTAGAAAGCAGAAAGGTATATAAGGTGTGACGACCAGAAACTAGAAGCATTTGGCCTGGTTAAGCATTTGGCCTGGTTAAGCATTTGGCTGGTTAAGCTTTTAGGTTTTGAGCAGCACAGTTCAGCTGAGAGCCATTCGGATATGAGGACATAAAGGCTTCCAGTGTGAGGAAACAAGACCAGCTGAGAAGTTGGCCAGGTGAGGTGGCTCTGGCTTGTTCTGTCTCTCTGACCTTCCAGCATTCACCCCAATACCTGGCCCTGAGTTTGTTTTATTAATAAGACTCTTTAAGATTCATGCTACACATCTGGGCCTGGACTTTTTAAAATTAGATGTTTTATTATTCTTTTTTTCTCAGTGTTTGTTATGAGTCTGTATAGGTTGTTGATAACTTCTTGGATTGATTTTGGTAGGTTAGATTAATCTAACAACTAATCAACTTCTTTTTGATTTTTTTCAACTTAATGGCATACAGGCATTCTTTTACGATATTCTGAATTTTTTTATTTTTTTTATTTTTTATTTTTTTTGGTGTTTGCTGTGAGGCTTCCACGTTCATTTCTGATTCTGTTTACTTGGATCATGTTTTTATTTCTTTTGGCTTTATCTGGGCCACGGTTCTTATCAATTTTATCTTTTCAAAAAACCATCTCTAAGATTAGTTAATTCTTCTCATTGTTTACTTTGTTTATATTTTATTAATTCCTGTGTAACTGGAGGCAGTGCTTTCTGTCCCATACACTGGATTATACCAAGTAGTTGATTTCCAAATTACCACTCAGAGGCTTATATTTATTATAAATACTTGGCTGATGGCTCATACTTATTACTAGATAGCTCTTACATTTAAATTAATCCTTATTTCTTATCCATGCTTTGCAACATGATTCCTGGCTTTTTACCTCATTTTCTGTATGTCTCACTTCCTCAGTGGCTGCCTGGCACCTGCCCTGACTCCACCCTTCTTCATCTCCACCCTCAGTTTGGTTGTATTGCCTAACCTTATCTTGCCTGGCCATTGGACAAAACTACTTTATCATCAACCAATGAGAGCAACACACATTCACAGCATACAGAAGGATATCCCACAGCATTCCTGCTCTGATTTTTTTTTATTGTCATCTAGTGGATTTCATTTTGGTTTGTTGTTATTTTTCTAAATATTTGAGGTATATCATTAAGTCATTTGTTTGTCTTCTTTCTGATCTTTTAACGTAGGCATTCAGAGATAGAGATTTCCTTGGCAGGATTGCTTTTTGTGTGTCCTAGAGGTTCTGTTGTGTTGTATTTTCATAGTCATTTATTTTAAGACATGTTTTAATTCTTTCTTGATTTCTTATTTAACTTATCATTCAGAAATAAACTGTTAGCTGGGTGGTGATGGTGCACACCTTTAATCCCAGCACTTGGGAGCCAGAGGCAAGTGGATCTCTGTGAGTTCAAGGCCAGCCTGGGCTACAGAGCAAATTCTAGGAAAGGTGCCAAAGCTACACAGAGAAACCTTGTCTTGAAAAAACAAAACAAACAACTAACAAACAAAAAAAGAATTAAATTGTTTAAGCTCCATGAGTTTGCATAATTATTAGAGATATGTTTACTTTCAATTTCCAGTTTTTATTGTATTATGGTCAGAGAGGATGTATATATATATATATATATATAATATAATATTATATTATATTATATTATATTATATTATATTATATTATATTATATTTCAGTCTTGGAATTTGTTAAAAGTTTTGTTTCCAAGGATGTGGTCTATTCTAGAAAAACTTCCATGTACTGCTGCATAGAATGCATATTCTTTGGTTTGGGGTAGAATTTTTCATAGATATTCTTTAAGCCCATTTGATATATAACATGCTTCAATTACCATGTTTCTTGCTTGGTTTTTGTCCTGAGGACCTGTCTGATGAAGAAAGTGGGGCACTGAAATCACCTACTATTGATGGATTGATGTTAATCTGTGTCTTTAATTCCACTTGTACACATTTTATGAAACTGGATGTCCCCAGAGTTTGGCACATATGTTTAAGATTGTACTGTCTTCTTGGCTGTTTCTTTGATTAGAATGAAGTGTCTCTCTTTATCTCTTCTGATTAGATTTAGTTTGAGGATTTTTGTTGTTGTTGTTGTTTTCAGGTATCAGAATATCGAAGCCTGATTGCTTTCTGATTCCCTTTTATTGGATTATTTGTCCAACCTCTCATTCTAATTGGTGTCTCTCTCTAAAGCTGAGTTTCTTGTAGACAACAGATAGATGAATACTGTTTCTTGATCCATTCAGCAAGCCTGTATCTTTTAATTGGAGAATTGAAGGCATTGCATTTAAAGTTATTATTGGAAGGTGTGTGTTGATTGTAGTCATTGCATTGTTGTGTTTATCTCAGTAGTACTTTGTGTTTAGTTATTATAACTTTTTTTTTACACAGTTTCTTGCCTATGTTTCTTCCTCTCTTCAGCCTAAAGTTTTGCTTTCTCTCTTTTTTTTTTTAGGCTTGGTTTTTCTGGATAGAAACTTTTTTTTTAAAGGCTGTTCATATTGTGGGAAGTTTTATTTCTTCTTCAAATATAATAAACCATTTTATTTGGTGTCATAGTCTAGCTTGACAGTTGTGGTCTTTTAGAATTTGAAATGCATTGTTAGAGAATCTTTCAACATGTCTACTCAGAAATCAGCTGTTATTCTAATATTTTTTCCTTTGTGTGTGACTTGTATTTTTCTCTTGAAGCTTTCAATATTCTTTTTTTTTGTTCTGTATACTTAGTGTTTTAACTATGATATGCTGTGAGGAATTTCTTTTCTGGTCTTGTCTATTTCATGTTCTGTGTTCTTTTTCTGTATGTATGGGTGTGGCTTTCTTTATTTTCCATCTATGATCTGGTCTATAACATTGATCTGGAATTCTTGTCCCTCTTTTGTGTTTATAATTCAACAGTTTGGTCTTTTCATAGCATCCTGCTTTTCCCATATGTCCCCTTCTTTCTCTGTATTTTACAATCATATTATGTGATTGCTTGGTCTATTTACTCTGCTTTATAGCCAAGTCATGATACTCAGTCTTCTGCTTGAGTCATTGTACTTTTTCAAAGCTTTACCTTGAATTTTCTAGTTGGATTCTTGCGTTTTTCAATTCTACCTTCATTTCAGCCTGTTCTCTTCAATATTTCTATCTTTTTATTGAACTCAGTTCTCATGTCCTTCATCATTTCAAGCAGTCTTACTTATGTTTGTGTTTTCTTAGACATTACTCAAACATTTATTCTCTTTAAATTAATTTTCTGTAAGTTTGTTGATATACTTTTCTATGCCTTCTTTAAACTTGTTGAATACTCTAATGAAGTTGAGGATTATTCTTTTAAATTATCTGTTCTGGGGTTTATGTAGGTAATTCTCATTGTAGAACATTCCCACAGGAATGATGGATATATGGGGGCTTGGGCACTGCTTTAATCATTTATATTGTTCATATTCTTGTGATGAGATATGGGCATGTTGACTTCTTTCATAAGTTCTGTGTCTGATATGAAGACAACAGGTTGGGACAGATGTCCCAGGATGTACCTGCAGGGTTGTGCCTGATGGTTCAATATGGCTTAGACAGAATAATGTCAAGTGGACACAGGGGGCTGGCATGTAGGATGTGCACTCTGTTCTCAGCCTAGAGTTTGGGGGTGAATATTTGAATTGAGGTAGCCTACCTTTGAAGGGAGGAACAGGCAAATTCACTTGGCTGGACTCTGGCACAAAGTGTGATCTGGCTGGGTGGAAATGTTGAATATGGTATACCAGGGGTATGTAGATTGTGAACAGGCATTGTTGAAGTCTGGGAATTGAGGGTGTTACAAGTATAAGTGGCCAGAGTAGGCTCCAACACTGACAGTTAAGAATTGTTTGATTATTGATTCAAAGAGTTTGTATACATTTTGGGAATCTCAGAAGTGAACTGTGTTGTGAATGTATTATAAGAAGTTTTGTTTTGTTTTTATTTTCTGTATTTTCAGGTAGGACTTATTGATAGATTAGTTGAGGGACTTAAAAGAAAGACAAATAGAGGGATTTGGGTCTGAACAACTGGAAGGATTGGGTGACTTTTTTGTTAGATTCAAGATGTAAGAGATCAGTCATCATTATTCATTTTCAATGTGAGGTTTGTTCAGTATGAGCTCATCAATGAATCACAGATAAGTGGGAGGCCCTCAGTCTGTCTTTCCCTGGGAGCCTGCTCACCTGGAAGCTTTCTCTTTTATCTTACAGTTGAAACTTTAAAGTCTGCTATATGATTGAGCCCATGTGTCATGAAAGAGGAATGGAATCTTCAGTTCCAAGAAGATGGGAAATTCAGAGCATGTACTATGCTAGATGAGAAGGAAAGGGTCTAACTCTAGATATCAGCCAAAGGGAAAATTATGGCAGGAATTTTTCATGATCAGGGACGGTGAAAACCACGGTTTGGTACTACATTACTTCACCTGCTGTTTTGCCTTATCTTAAGTCCCATGTTCAACTTTGCAAGGTGTAAAAATAAAGCACTTTGCTTTCACTATTCTTGAGTCTGTAGTACTCGCATGAAGTGAGGATCATGGCTTCCCACAGGATAGGAGGTTGAGCTGGTTAAGGACAATATTAACTGAATGTACTTCAGTTACTGTTTCAGCTTTCCACCACTGTATCAATGCACCCAAGTTAATCACCTTACAAAGTGAGATAGATTGTTTTGGTTCACAGTTTCAGAGTTTCCTGTCTATTGGAAACTGGCATACAGCTTTAGGCTTTGGTGAGGTAGTGTGTCATGGCACAGGACACAGCAAAACCACTTATCTCTTGTCAGGAAACAAATATTGCAATTTATTTTGTGGGTACCTGATCTGTATCCTGTGATACTTCCCTAGGCTCCACTTCTTAAAGTTCTCACTGCCTTCTAAAACTACTACTCTCTGGATCAAGTCTTCAGCACACGGGTATTGAGGGAAGAGGCATTAACAACTAAATCATGGTGATTGCTACTTGGAAAATTTGAAACAATATGCTCTCCAAGGAATTTCTTTTTAATGATGTATATTTAGCACTAACTTTCCCATAAATGTAATATTTAGTGGTATTTTTCTTTTTCCGGTTTTATGTATATGTGTCTGGTGTGCATGTTTGTATGTGTGTGTGTGTGCATGTTAGCATGTGTGTCATGCCTGTGTGTGCCTGTGCCTGTGGAGGCCTAGGGTTGATGCTAGAAAGCTTTCCACAGCACTTGACCATCTTATTCCTTGCTACAGGTCTCTGAATCAAACCTAGAACTTCTGATATGGCCTGTTTGCTCTGGGGATCCTCTGTGCATTTGGAGGCTGCCACACCCATTCACCCTTTCCTTAAGCTTTGTAAATCCAAACTCCAGTCCTCACCTTTATGCAGCAAGTGTCTTCACATTGAATCATCTCTCCAGTCACAAACAGCTAATGACTCTTTAATGTTGACCTGGTATTGTATTGGCCCTATAACAAAATGTTAGGATTTTGATTTTTGATAATAAATTTTTGACAACATATATTTATTTTCCATAAAATAAAATTTATAGCATAGGTTTTATATGTCCCATATAAACTTAATGAGGATGGTGAACAAACCACCTTCTCCATGTATTGGTAGTTTATTCTTAAGAGTGATCAATGTTGTTAGCAAGATGATATTTTGACTTGGAAAACTGAAATAAATCTTTTATTTAAGCTACAATTTTTTAGTGAATACAGAATTTATACAATAGAAGAGAAGCCTGTTCTGTACAGAACTGAAAATGGTTCATCTTTCTGTGATATTTTCTACCTGTAATTAGGGTGTGAGGAACACTGGATGAGACACCAGTTATATATCCACTCATATTGACTGGAGAAAGGAGCCATTTCCATAGGGCTGGAAAGATAGCTCAGTGATTAAGCAGTTACATTCTTTTCCTTTTTTGTGGTTTTTCCGTGGTATCAATTTCTGTTTCCTTTTATTGAAAATGGACTTTTTTTTCATACAATATATTTTGATTCTGATTCTCCTTCCCCAACTCCTAGATCCTCACCACTTCTCCACACACCCAAATCCACTCTCTTTCTTTCTCTCTCTCATTAGAATTCAAATAGGCGGGAACGAGGAAGGCGCTGAGCTTATACTGAAGCAAGTTCTGAGGACGCAGGTGGCGCCGTGGTTTGAAGAGGGGGTTCCAGGCCCCCGCTTCCAGAGGTGCGAACCTGAAGGTCGACCCAGAAATGGGACGCCGGTCATCAGACACCGAGGAAGAGAGCAGAAGCAAGAGAAAAAGGAAACACCGGAGACGCTCCTCTTCGAGTAGTTCCTCAGATAGGAGGACGTACAGCCGCAAGAAGGGCAGGAGGCGGCCACGGTCCGAGTCCACGTCCTGGTCTAGAGACCGCCAGCCTCGCTCACATTCCTATGAGAGAAGACGCAGGCACAGGTCAAGCAGCAGCTCTTCTTATGGCCCCCGAAGAAAACGAAGTCAAAGTCGATCCAGGGCTCGAGGAAAATCCTATAGAGTTCAAAGGTCTCGGTCCAAAAGCAGAACAAGAAGGTCCAGATCAAGACCTCGTCCACATTCCCACAGTCGAAGCAGTGAAAGGTCCAGTCACAGAAGAACCCGTAGGAGGTCTAGGGAGAGTGAGCGACGGAAAGCCCGGGACAAAGAGAAGAGAGAGAAGGAGAAGGAGAAAGGCAAGGACAAAGAAGTGCACAGCATCAAACGAGGAAATCTGGAAACATCAAAGCTGGATTAGAACATCTGCCACCAGCTGAGCAGGCCAAAGCCAGACTACAGTTGGTTCTTGAAGCTGCTGCAAAAGCTGATGAAGCACTAAAAGCCAAAGAAAGGAATGAAGAAGAAGCAAAGAGAAGAAAAGAGGGAGACCAAGCCACCCTGGTGGAATAAGTAAAAAGAGTTAAAGAAATCGAAGCCTTTGAAAGTGATTCTTTTGTTCAGCAGACATTCAGATCAAGTAAAGAAGTCAAAAAATCAGTAGTAGAACCAAGTGAAGTGAAGCATGTGACTCCAGCATCAGGACCAGCATCAGTAGCTGCTCACCCACCCAGCATCGGAAAGGAAATAGACCCTGACAGCATCCCCATGGCCATCAAGTACCAAGATGACAATTCTCTGGCTCATCCAAATTTATTTATTGAAAAAGCTGAAGCTGAAGAAAAGTGGTTCAAGAGATTAATTGCTCTCCGACAGGAAAGACTAATGGGCAGTCCTGTGGACTGAGGAAGAGACCCACGGTTGAATTGACAGAAGCCTTGAAAATTTAGGTTTTTAAATACCAATATTAACTTTTATTCGTCAAAACAATTTAGCCAGTTACATAGAAAGAAAATCTCATTTCTTCTCTTGTGTTCAACTGAATATTTGTTGGTTCGAATCAAACATTGCAAATAGTAAATCTATTGTAAAAAGGTGTATGTGCATGAACATATATCCTGTTAATAAAGCTAATCATAAAAATGTCAGTGTTGAAGTAAATGAATATTCAGTAGTGTGTCTCATTACAGTTTTTACAAAATCATGTTTTTGACCCAATATTGGAAAATTATACACATATATAAGAGCCATATTATTAAGTATAAGAGTTCATCTCCTATGTATTGTAAAGTCCTTCTTGAATCTCTTATCTCACCTTTCTTAAAATTTTTAGGTATCATAAAAGGTACCCTTTTATGAGATATAAGCAATGACCATGATAGATTTGAACTAAAACTTCTTCTTGTGCCCTGTGGTGTCAAGCCTCTAATCCTAGTCCTCTGGAGGCTTAGGCAGGAGGGTCTCAACTCCAGTCTGCACTCCACAGCTAGTGCTGGGACACTCGGACCACATGGTGGAACCTTGTCTGAAAAAACTTTTAATTAGAGATCAGTTTGTATAAAGTGCTGCAAGCAGAAGCAGTTCTTCCTTTAGAAATCTCATGCCATTGCATCAGTCCCTTTGCACTGCTGTGACAAAAGGCCTGGCCTGACTTCAGAGGGAAGGCTTTTGTCTATGGCTTGAGAAGTATCGGTCCATGGTCAGCTGGTTCCACGGCTTTCAGGCCTGTAGCAGGCAGAAACACAGCAAGAGGGCAAGGCACAGGAAAGCTGCTCACTATTGACTGTCAGGAAGCAAAGAGACCGGAAGAGGCCACAGCATACCCTTCAGAGATATGCTCCTCTTACCTGCTTCCCGTCTGTTCCCTCCCTCCTGGCAGCCCATTCAGCTGTGGACTCATGCTTTAACCCATTGGTGGAGTTACAGTCCTCATGATCCAGTAACTCTCTCAACAGGCAGTGTTGAGCCTCAGTTGCAAGTGTTATAAAGATGTTTGTTTTAAATCCTTGTTTTTATGAATACATTGTCTTGATCTAAGTAGTGCCTGTCTTCCTCAGCTCTCTAAGTAAACATGCTCAGTCTGAAGGCAGATGTGCACAGGCTCACAGTAGTGGGTTCAGGAGGGATTAGTGTTTCTGAAATAGTTTTCTTTTTAATACTTTGTATAATTTGTAAACTGTAAATTCCATCTTAGGAAATATATGTCAAGGAAAGGATATAGCCTGCCAGCTGGCCATAGGGGATCTCCATAATTTTCTCAATGTGGTTGAGGCTCCCCATCTCTACAGCATTGAAGATACTATGGCCTACTTTCTAATCTACCTTCCACTCATATTCCTCGATGACAGGTACACCAAATACAGAGGCTTGAATTAGAATGAAGTTGTATTTTAAAGAAAATGTTTTGTGGAAACAAAATCGAGTCGACATTTGTTGTTTTTTTAAGTGAACAAATAAACTTGGTCCTAAATAAAAAAAAAATCAAATAGGCACCTTAAAAATAATAAAAAATAAGCTAAAGTAAAAACAAATAAACCAGAATAGGACAAAGAAAACAAACAAACAAACAAGAGCCAAGGAAAACTATTTAAGGAATAAACAAAATCCCAGACAAAGAATTGTGAGTGTAAGGTTTCTATTGCTTCACTGAAACACCATGACCAAAGCAACTTGGAGAGGAAAGGGTCTATTTGGCTTACACTTCCATACCACTGTTCATCACTGAAGGAAGTCAAGACAGGAACTCAAATAGGGAAAGAACTTGGAGCCAGGAGCTGATGCAGAGGCCGTGGAGGGGTGCTGATTACTGGCTTGCTCCTCATGGCTTGGTCAGCCTGCTTTCTTATAGAACCCATGACCATCAGCCCAGGGATGGCACCACCCACCAAGGGCTGGGCCTTCCACTATTTGATCACGATTTAAGAAAATTTCCTACAGCTGGATCTTATGGAGACATTTTCTCAATTGAGATTCCCTCTTCTCTGATGACTCTAGCTTGTGTCAAGTTGATATAAAACTAGCCAGTACAGTGAGACAAAAAAATCCTCCAAAAATGTCATCAATTTTGTTTTGTTTTGATCATCTACATGAATCATGCCCTTAAGTGTGGTTTGTTTACTCAGTGAGACTCCATTGGAGAAATGTATTTTGTTTTTCATTTTTGAGTGGTTATCAATTGGAGATAACTTCTGTGTTAAGGACAAGGGCTTGTTTCTACTTCCCTCTTTGCACTGGGACCCTATTTAGCTTAGACACATGCAGGCCCTGTACACACTGCCACAGTCTCTGTGAGTTCGTATGTGCATCAATCAGAACTGTTGTGTCTAGAAAGCCTTATTTCCTTGTTGTCCTCCAGCCCTACTGGCTCTTACACTCCTTCTGTATCCTCTTCCACGGGGTTCCCTGAGGCCTGAAGGGAGGGGTTTGGTGGAGACATCCCACATCAGATTGAGTGTTCCATGGTCTCTCACTCACTACACATTTTCCTTTTGTAGGCCTCTGTATTTGGTCCCATCTATTTCAGGAGGATGATTCTCTGATGATAGCTGAGTAAGATACTGACCTATGAGTACAGCAGAATGTTGGTAGGAGTAATTTTATTTCTATTTTCATTTAGCAGAACAGCAGTGTTTAGTTTTCCCCTAGTACCAGGGCTTGTCTAGTCTCAGATTCTTGACCACCTGAGCAGTGTCAGGCATGGGTTCCATCTCATGGAGTGGGGCTTTAATTCCATTCAGAGAATGGCTGGCTACTCCCACAACCTTTTGTGCCATCAATGTACCAGTGTGCCATGCAGGCAGATCACCATTGGAGATCGCAGTGTTTGTAGCTGGGTTGGTGTCTACCTTTCTCCTCTGGTTGTGTGCAGAGTCCCATCTGGAACAATGAACAGTTTTCAGGAGAGGTGAAGGCTCTAGGTAGTCATGAGCTCGAATTCTCCATGTTCAGTGATCTCACTGTTCTTGCAGAGGACCAGAGTATGGCTTCCAACACTATGACATGGTTCACAACTACCTATAACTCCAGCTCCAGGGATTCTACTATCCCCTTCTGGCCCCCCAGGCACAACCACTCACACATATCCACAGAGATGTACACACATACACACAGTTGCTGGATAATCCCATAGTAGATGACCCAGGTTTGCCTTTTGCATGGCCCCAGCAATCGTTGCCATCTGTAATAGGTGGAAAATAATCAGTAGCTGTTGAATGAATGAATGAACATATCCATGAGTCGATGAAATTATAACTTCCTGTCCACTCTCAGCATCCAGAAATGCTGTCTTTGAACTTCGTTTCTTGGCATTTATAGCAGCCACAACAAGATACAGCTTCTCCCCACATTTCACTGAAGTAGGTGCCATGACTGCTGGCTCACTTGGCGTCTCCCCTATCACTTGTCAAGGAGCTGGAGAGAGGGGGCAAGAGCCCTGGTAGGGAACTGGACAAACAAAAGAGTCCCTTCTCTGAATCTTTTCAAATATATTGAGACAGAGTCTCATTGTACAAGCTGGCCTCAGTTTGTGGTGACCTGCTGACTCGCTCTGAGACTGAGTTTGAGATTACAGGCCGGGCCACCCCACCCCTAGCTGTGTTCTTCCACTCTTGATTCAAGAGTTAAGCTTCTTTGCTGAGCTTCAGCTTGGAGCTGACAGGAAAGCCACATGCTTAATTTACAGATGGTATGCCCAAACTAGTACAGTAGCCCCTCCCTCCCATTCATAATGTCAGTTATTTGACGTCAACTGTGGCCTGGAAATACTAAGTGGAAAAATTCAGATATGAAGAATTTGTAAGCATTCAGTTATTTTGACAGGATGCCGCTGTCTCCCGGCACCCCACCAGGGAGGCACGCCCCTTCTTTGTTCAGCACACCCATACTGGATAGCTCCTGCTCACTGGTCACTTGGTAGCTGTCACAGTTATTGGTGCAATGGTAGGGTGTTAATGTGCTTGTGTGCAAGTTATCCTTACTTCGCTCTTTAAAGACATGATGTAGCCATGCTGGAAATCCAGGCATGCTATGGAGAGCTGTGATGTCTCTGATGTAAGTGAAAAACCTGAAGTTAATACAGGTTTGTGTGTGTGTAAACAATCATAATGTATATGGGACTTTATACTGCCCATTGCTTTAGACATCTGCCCAGGTCCTTGGAGCTCATCCCCGTGAATTAGGAAGGGGTTTTTACATACACAACCTTATAAAGTTCCTTTAGGACCATTCAAGTACAGATCTCTCTCTATTTATATTGTGGGTACTGAGCTAAAGCTAAGAACCTGTGGCAAAGGACAGACTTTGGGGCAGATAGCTCTCATAGATGGCCTCTTGTCTTTGATGTCACATCCTGTCTCCAATGCCACACCACTAACATCTTAGGGCATAAGAAAATGTGAACTACTTAAGTGTTTGCCAGGGCTACCAGGTCAATGAAACAGCCTTGTGTTCTAGGGTGTCTCCACCACCTTGCCTGAACCAGGGCATTCTCTAGCAACCGCAGCTCAGGGTCACTTTAGCAATTGGAAACAGTGACCAAGCAGCGAATTGTTGGCAGGGGAAATCCAGACAGAAGGTAGCTTAAATTGATGGCTCTGTGGAGGCCAAGTGAATTTGAAACAGAATTGGCCTGAGTGTTTGTTTGGCCAAATCACCTTTATAAAGAACTGAGATGCCCAAAGAAGGTCCAAACTCTAGACCACATTTAAAAATTTGGAATCAGGATTTCTAAAGGAAACTTGGGTTCTCTGGAGGGGAGAAATTAGTGTATTCAGATGAAAGCCTTCTTCAGTTTAGGATTCCCGAGTCCTTATAAGCGGCCCTGTTCTCCAACAACCCAAGGAACCCAATACCTGGCCTTTGCTCAAGTGTTAGGCAGAGTCAAAAGATCTCCTGTACAATTTACAAGCTTTAAACTGTATTCAATTTTCAGACCCTTAGCAGGATGATGTTCTGTCCTGACAAACCCACTCTCAAAAGGAGAACTTAGTGGGAAGTACATGTAACACTCCTGCCCTACCAAGCTCCACGATGCGCAGCCTAAGCCCACTGGAGGGTGACTTGTTTTCCCCTCAAGATGGCAAGGCTGAATGAGCGCCAAGGCTTACTGCCATTGCTCAGCATTGCGAGAAGGGATCAGCTCAGCAAAGCATCCAAATTCGAAATTAGAATGCAGCATCTTAGTTTGCTTCCTATTACTGTGATAAAAATGACACAGGGAGGAGAGTGTTGTTTGGTTTATTCGTCTGTCCTATTCACAGTCCGTCCCTGAAGGAAGCCAAATGTAGGAAGTTGGAGGCAGGAACTGAGGCAGGGATCTTGAAGGAATGCAACTTCCTGGCTTGCTCAGTTTGCTTTCTTATGCACCCCAGGGGCACCTGCCTAGAAATTGGTTTGCCCACAGTGGGATGAGCTCCCCACCCCTTATCAATTATGAATCAAGAAAGTGAATGCCACACAGATTTGCTTATGGACAATCTGATGGAGATAATTCCTCAATTGACGTTCTTCCTTTCCCGAAGATTCTGGCTTGTGTCAAGTTGGCAAAAAGCAAAAAGCAAAGCAAAGCAAAACAAAACAAAACAAAAACAAACAAACACAACAAAACAATCAGCACACATGGATTCCACTGAGTGATTATGGCTTCCACAATATGTAACACTGAATGATAAATCAAACCATCTTAAGATGGCAGACTTGATAAGTGCTGTGTGTGATCTCACTGGTTAATCCCCATGTGTCATGGACAGCAACTTCACCCAGTTTAAAGATGAATGTGCCCACCTGAAACACAGTTCTTTGTTTCCCAAAGATCCAGATGACAGGATATAATTGTCAATATCATTATTCCCTGTGGTCTGTATCCTCTCTGGCTCTTGCTTCCAGTTCACAGTTATTGCAGCCCACATAATCTTAGGCATCCACATTGCCTATGGGGTGAAGACAATGTTCCTCAGACTGAATCCTTGCTTACTTCTTCCTCCTGTGGTTCTGTTTCTGCAGTCGCCCTGTAGCTGTCCTTGGCTCTGGCTCTACTGAGCTGCTTCTAGTCGTAGGTACATCTCAGAAGCTGCTTCTTCCTCCACCATAGTGGTCCCTTGCCTTGGTACCCTCTGTTCTAATGTTGTACATTCCCAAAATTCTAGTCCCTGCTTCTGGTTAAATGCTGCTGATGCTTCCCTCTGCTAGGATGCCTCTCATCAGGATCAGCAGCCCTCTACAAACCCATCAACCCCCAGAGGTGCTTCTCTGGCCCTAGACTTCCTCAACCCCCTTGTCCTTTGTACTACTGTCTGCTGTCCTGCAGTTATCGTAGTAGCCCACATCTTCCTGGGACTATGTACTAATATGTACTAATGATGATGATTAAAGAAACATCACTAACTTCCACTTCCACAAGACCTGCAAAGTATCTATGTTTTGCCTCAAATATTTAAAAATGAACCCTATTCCAAATTAGAAAGGTATGAAGCTGGGCAGTGGTGGTGGCACACGCCTTTAATTCCAGCACTCGGGAGGCAGAGGCAGGCGGATCTCTGTGAGTTAGAGGCCAGCCTGGGCTACCAAGTGAGTTCCAGGAAAGGCGCAAAGCTACACAGAGAAACCCTGTCTCGAAAAACCAAAAAAAAAAAAAAAAAAAAAAAAAAAAAAGGTATGATCCAGCCCTATTATTGTCATTGAATGTCCAGGAAATCATATCTATTCTCAGAGATTCACTTAATCTATTTATAAAATATGAACTATGATGTCCAGTGAGATGGCTAGGTGCTTGTCACCACATCTGATGGCCTGTGAATCCCACATAGTACAAGAAGAGAACTGACTTCCACAAGTTGTTCTCTGACCTCCACACATGCACCGTGGCATACCGATACACACAGACACAGACACAGACACACACAGATACACACACACACACACACACACACACACAACTGGAATTAACAGCAGTGACATTTTATCACAAGGCAACTGTGATTTCTCAAGACTCACTATGCTGCCATGGATACTACTGTGAAGTCCACAGAACACTCTTAGGAGTAATATTGCATGTCATTCCAGGGGTCTATGGGATCACTGCACGTCTGCCGTGTGTATGGCAAAGGCATCTCTTCCTCTGCATACAACCTGCTCACACCTCTGCCTGCACATCAGTTTACTCCCAGCAGTCTCTGTGTAGGCACTGGTGGAAAGCAATGTGGATGTCTTGTACACAAACTATTATCACGGACATTTCTGGGTAAAGTGAGGGAAGAAGGCAATGTGGTCTGTTACTTTATTGCGCTCCGTTATTAGCTGAAATCAAAGGCCTTCCAGTTCTAGCCTGTGAAGACAGCGAGTGAAGGAGTCGAAGGAAGAGAGGTGAGGGCAGAGGTGTAGACGTTTTGCTTGCTCAAGAGCCTGCACAGTAGGTCTGCTTACTTAGGAACCCACATAGTGGGTCCACTTGATCGAGGAGCTGTGGCTGTACTCTTATTTTTTCACCCAGGGCTCCTGCCAAAGAGTTAGCAAGCATTTCTAATAAACCAAGTATCATTTCCAAATTGGCAAGTCGACTATTTCATTGTGTTTAGAAATAAATACCTTAGAATCTGGAGGCTTCTAGCAATTTTCATGTTCAACAATGGTCTCAACAGGCAGACCCACAATAAAGTGAAAAAAAAGTTGGGAGCCTCCTGTGTGGTAGGCACTCTGGTAAGCACGTGGCTTGTATGATTCAGCTTTCATTTTATGTCTTCCCTTGGAAAGAAGGAACTCTTGCTTCACTTTTCCAGTGTAGGAAAAATAAAGGAGAAGCATTCCCACTTTCCTTCTGGGTTGGGCAGCGGTGATGTATGTGGGCAGAGTTTGGGGGATGGCTCTGAGCGTGATGGTACCAGGCGATGACTGTGTGGGATTGAGCCCAGGAGCCCAGGGAAGGACCAGGTGTGGACAGCAGGGAAACCAGGTTCTTAAATCATCAGCTTAGAAGTGACATTGCAGCTGGTTATTTTCGTTTGCACTTCTGCACAGAAATGCAGTTTTTCACAGCTGCCAAGGCAGGAGGGGAAGGTGGGGTTCTTAGTGGCCACCCTAAACCACCAGACCAAAATACAAGTCAGAAAATCAAATACTGAGAAAAACCGACTTTGTACTAGCAACACATTCCATGAAGCCCAAAGGTGGACAGAGCACTTGCTGAGAAATGTGCGAATCAGTCTGCATTAGCCTTAAGGACAGACAGGACACGGGCTTTTAGAGGATGTTTCTCAAATATCCTTTAGCTTCATTCTGAGGTGTCCCCCAAAGTCCTGTGGGTTAGAAGGGAGGATCCCTGGCTCCTTGATGCTAGAAGGTTTCAGGTCAGTTAAGGCACACCTTGCAAGGGGATTTCTCATTTTTCGGTTTTTAGCTCTATCATCTGCTACTCTTCTATGATGTGTTACTTCCCCCCAAATAGTTACTTCCCCACCATGGATTCAAACCTCTGAAATAATCTTTTTTTTTTCTTTTAAAGTTGATAGTCTCAAGCATTTCATCATAGCCACAGGAAGCTGACTAATACATTCCTCTTTTGAAGACAGGAGACATGGTTCGTCTGAGGAACATAGGGATTTTCCAAATCTTCGCTTATGGATTTAGAAGTGCTCGGAGACCTTTGCCATGTAAGGGAGGACAACCATGCCCAGGATAGTCTACAAGCCTGGCCTGGCCCAGGCAGAGGAAAATGGGAGTTCCTTCCAGGACAGTAAGTTTTATTATTAGACAAGCTGTGTCTTTTTCTTCCTGAGGTGAGAGCTGGCCAGGTGGTTGGAGGCAGCTGTAGACTGCTCTTAGATACTCTGCCAGGACAGGAGGCAAGCTGGGGAGGCCTGCCTGGGATCCTTCCTTCTCACTGGGCTGTGGGGAAGAGAAGGGACAATGAGAATGCTCCCTTCTAGCCATCATCTCAGGCTTATTCCCCAGCACTGCCTTCCCTGGGATGACAACTGCATCTCTCACCCCTTCAAAACCAAATTTGCAAACTGCTTATGTGGAATAAAAACATTCAGGACACCTAAAGGCCAAAGTATGGGCAAGTATGAGTGAAACATGAATATTATTCAGATTTTCTTCCTCTCCTGGGTATTTGACCTATTGCCAACCACACCCATGTCCTTCAGGTACAGTTACCTGATACGTGTGAGTTGCACATGGAGAATCACGGTTATGCATCTGGGAGGTAGCCACAAAAGTAGTTCTAGTCATTCTAGACCCCACAATACATACTCCATTTCGCAAAAATTCACCATCTCTCATAGCTGGAGAAACCTTTCTGTTGGTATGAACACAGTGTTTTTTAGAATTCATATTTTGTAGGTTACTTTTCCATCTATTCTTAGGGGTCAGTGGTATGCCGGTGTTCCCAAACATGGAAACCAGGTCATTCTCCTCAGTCTTCTCCCTGAGTTTCAAGGTTCCCAAGGACAAGATTACAGGAGCCCACTAGTCCATAAGTGAACTAGGAAGAGCCTCCTGGCAATAAAACACTGGGTGGTCTTTGAGACTATAAAAGGGAGGTCATGTTGAGTCTGAGATCACAAAGAAAATTCCTTGGGAAATAAACTTTTCTGAGTGATATGAAAGGTACCAGTCAGAGAAGTCAAAGAGATAGCCCTGTCACCCCGGCATCAATGGGAAATTCAAATCCATTGACATTGCCATTGGCAGAGCTCCTGGTGATTGACATACACTGCTCTCTTGGAAGAACTGTGCAGAAATGTCATTTCCAAAGTTAAATAGCTGGAATCTCTATGGCCAAGGGATGGTGGCAGGTGGTGGACCACACACAGCAGGGGGTGGGGGCTGGCTTGGCATTTAGCTCAGTTACACCAACACACTGAAGAGAGATATATGAAAAGAAAGAGAAAGAAAGAAACGTGCAAGCGATTCTATTGCTCAGAAAACTAAAACCGCACGGCACACAAGGCCAGCAGCCAAAAGGAAAAGTCCTTTTTACATCTCACCGGAATTTGAATCTTTTCTTTAAAGACGAATTTTCTGGAGAATAGCTGGTGTGACAAGAAGGTGAAAGAGGAGCCATCTTCCTTTTCTCAGTGACTGAGAGGAATAGTGACTACCTAGGCTTTCAATGTTTTCCAGTGAGGAGAAGAGAGGAAAGAAGAGGAGAGAGAGGAGAGGAGAGGAGAGGAGAGGAGAGGAGAGGAGAGGAGAGGAGAGGAGAGGAGAGGAGAGGAGAGGAGAGGTCAGAAAGCCAACTCTTTAATGAGTCCCATCACAGCACAGGTTGGCCCATTTCCATGCTAGTCTTAGTAGATATTAGGAGACTAAGACCAGGGCTGTGTTCAGAGGCAACTGAGAACTAGCCTTCTCAGGATTTGGATACGAGTTTTGTTCTTTGAATTTGGCATTCTATTAACAGAAGAAATGGACAGAAAAATGAGTGTTTTTAAGGACTAGTTTTTAACATATGTATATCATATATATTATATAAATCAATATTTTGGACTAATACAATACTCTGAATGTGTGTGTCTTTGAAGAATAAAAAGCATTGCATCCAATTGCCAATGCAAGACTCATGGAAAATGAGCTTTAGAAAATGAGAGGTGTATGTAATGGTCTTGGGATTAGGAGTGCTTTTAAGAAGAAAGGTTGCAATAAAGAGTATGTGGGAGCACTGAGGGTGTATGTAGCTCAGAGGCAGAGCAGAGCCTGTCTGAGGCTCCAGGTCTGATTCCCAGCACTATAAGAAGAAAAAAATAAATAAATATTTTGGTGTTTTGCAATTTCCTTGGGACTTTGAGACTGGAGTCATTTCACAGATATTGAGTGGAGTTAGACATTCCTAAGCGCTATGGGTATTTCCTCAGTTCTCTCCCTTAGTGGTGTGTCTTGCTAGAGAAAGTTACACTGGGCAGCCAGGAATTGCTTGAATCCTAATTGTAACATTGCTTTATCTTACGTACACTGACACTGTTCAAAAATGGTTAGGTAAAATTCCCAGTTATTTATGGCTACCCAGAATATTTCTCCCAAACTAGGTCCTTGAAAACATTCATTTTATGATGCGTGCAGATTCTGTGGTAGGGAGGTCAGAGGGATACAAGGGATGCCTGTCTGCTCCCTGGAGTCAGAGGCTGTGTCTGGGTGGGCTTGGAACTCTTTATATTTTTTATTTTAACTCTTGGTAATTTAAAAGGCGATTTCACATTTTATTTTTACATAAAAGGAGAGTAAGGCGCGCGCGTGCGTGTGTGCATATATGTGTGTGTGTGTGTGTGTGTGTGTGTGTGTGTGTGTGTGTATGTGTGTGTACAAACATTGTTTTCAAACCCAAAAGCAACTACTGAAAGATCATAAAGTTAAAAGCCATGGCTGACAATAGAGGCTTTGTCATTTTCTGTGGCTGTGGAATAGAATTGTTGAGCCCTGAAATGAGCCAGTGAACAGAGTCCTGTCTGGAATGGTTGATGGAGGAAGGGTAGAACATCTCAGGTCTCTGTATTTGTACCTTGGCTTCATTTAAATACTGCCCCTTTCTAAATAACGAGTATACCACTGAGAACAACTTGTTTCGTTTTGATTTTTAATGTTTTCATATTTTTATTTATTTTCTTTGGCAATTTCATAGATGTATGTACTGCATTTTGAACAAAATCTCCAGCCATCCTGCCTCCAGCTCCTCCTGGAGCTCTTCCCAATACATCTCCTTCTCTCATTCCCGACTCCACATCTTTTCTCTTTACTGAGTCTATTAGAGCTGACTGTATGTGCACAGGTGTGGGGCCATTCACAGGATCATTGACACTGACCACAGGCACACCCCCACAGAAAAATTAGTCTCCTTCCTCTGATAGCCATCATTTGCCAAGAGCTCTTCCACTAGGGTTAGGATCTCATGAGCCTCTCTCCTATCCATGGCAAAATGCTGAATGCTTGAGGTTGTGTGGATTCCATGCAGATAACCACAGTTGCTGTGAGTTCACAGTGGCAAAGGCCACATCATGACGTCGTGTCCAGAAGACATTGATTCTAAGCAGGCTTTTTCTTCTCTTTGTACAAAAGCAAATTTATGAAAAATTAACAAACTTTTATCATAAATTTTAGAGAAAAATCATACCTCATCCTATTATAATTATTTTTCATCCCCCCCCTTTTTTTTTTTTACTACATCTGTGATTGTTAGATATACTTAACACATGCTTTTCTGGGTATTGCCATTTTTCTTTGACAGATGGCAAAGAGAATACATTATGTAGAGCACAGGCTTTAACACTTTGTAAAGTTCATTTAAATCATGACTTATGAGACATAAACACCTTTTGTACTTAATATGCACAAAGCTTGATTTCATAGACTGGAAGTTACTGGCAATGTCAAAAGCAACAACAGCGAGAGTCTCTTCCACGAGGTGGGCGAGAGGATTGAAGGAAGAAGTTCACGAACAGTGTGCAGGAAGGGCTTGGAGAATAGTGCCTCAAGGAATCAGTATCTTCCTCAGATTTTGCTGGTTCTTCATCTGTCACTAAAATGTTTATATGTTTCCGATGCTGCCTTGAGAGACCAGGAAACAACGGTTAAATAAATCCAAAGAAGTGCATGGCAGCCGACTACAGACTTCTTTCCAAAGCACTCACAGTCTCGGAAATCCAACAGCCCTGTTGCCCTGGATGTGCTCTGCAGGACTCACTACTGGTGATACTTGTCAATTCATATTTTGTGTTGCTTCTTGAAGATTTAAGTTTCCATCCTGTACAATTGCTCTTTAGCATTCATACCAATAATTATAATAAAGACTTGATTATCATTTCCCAACCAAATGAGCTATTTAGCATGGAATGGCTATGGAGAGATGAAGAGTCAGTTTTCCTTAAAGGTGCAGCCTCCTATGTGCAGACCACTCTCCAGTGAAAGCCACACACCCAAGAGAATATGGATAGCAGAAACTGTACTTGCTGGGGACAAAAGAAGACACCAAGTTGGCTAGCAAAGGGAGATCTAGGAGGAAGTAGGGGAAGAGGTGAATGTGATCAAAAGGCATTATGGGAAGTTCTCAAAGAACTAATAAAAATGAGGTGGGGAGAGAGAGAGAGAGAGAGAGAGAGAGAGAGAGAGAGAGAGAGAGAGAGAGAGAGAGAGAGAGAGAGAGAAGGGGTTAGTCTGTTCCAGAGGGATAAAAATAACAAAGACCAATTCCAATATGATCTGAACATTCGATGTTTCTGGAAATGATATTAACTTATTCATGTTTGAGAACTAAAAGCTCATCTTTATAAATGGCTACATAATTCATAATCCCAAATATAAGAAGCTCCAGTAGAGCAGAAACCATAGTGATAGTAAAATGATCAGTGTCTACTTGAGGTTATTGGAAGAAGGACTATGGTGACTCCAGAGGACTTTCAGCCCAAATGAGTCACCCTATATGAAACAGGGTGGGCACATGTCCTTACACGTCAAAAGCTATACAATGTGAAGTACCAAGAGCAGTATTCAACACAAACTTGGGGCACTGGCTCCCATCTTTGTGAGGTGCTTGTGGTTGTGCATATCTGTGCATGTGTGTACACAGCAGGCTTGGGAATCCTTCTGCCTTTGGCTCAGTTTTGCTGTGAACTCAAAACAATTCTTAAAAATAAAGAAATAGAAAATAAACCTGAAAAATAAAGATTATAGAAAGGTATACCAGGTGAATCTCTTTAACCTATAATATGGAAAATTCAAGCTTAGCACTCAACACAGAGCTCCATTTGAAGAAGCCTGGTAATGAATCAAGGGCTCAGCTAGTGGAATGATTCCAATAAGGACAACCCTGCTGAGAGGTCTGTGAGAGCTTCACAGAGAAAGGCAATTAATCTCTCTTTCCAAGTGATGGTTGCAGTTTAGGATGCAATAAAATGCTAGTTGAGGAGAAGATAGCCAAGAAAAACTGAGCTGCCCTGGTTGAGCTATGCTAAGAGGCACTCATGAATAAACCTTGCTTGGTAACCCCATTTGACTTGATGAGGACATATCTCATCTGGATCCTGGGTTTGGGCCATTCTGTGTAGACAAAATTCTAAACAGTCTTAGTAAATAAGAAACACAGAGTCAAATACAGAGGTAAATAGCCAAAGAGATCAGAGAGTCACGACTACCTTATCACCTCGTCGTCATTGCTTCCCCAGAGAGTTTCTTTCTGCCTGACTTGTGTTTTTATTTCCTTTCCATTTTGCCTTCTCATTGGCTCTAAACCCAGCCACATGACTTCCTTGTCACTACCTGTCTATACAGACCTCCAGATCTCTATGGTTGTCTCACCATGCTTGGCTGTGTCCTTGACCACACTGAGACTCTGCCTGCCATGTGATTGGATTAAGGGCAGGTGTAGGCTACTGCCGCTCGATTGCTGTTCCTGGCTCGCTATGACCTCTGATCTCCAGGCAAACTTTACTTATTAACATACAAATAAATTCACATTTCATCACAAATAAAAAATATCACCATAATTCTCCCTTTCACAGAAAGAACTAACTAACCAGGGGGATTTCTGATAAAAGATTGAGAAAATGTTCAGAGAACTGGACACATACAGCCCACAGAAAAGAAGACCTGAGAGGGACATAATATCTATTTTACTCTTGTAAAGAGGTATTATAAAGACGAAGGAGGCCAATTATTTTCATTAGTCAATGGGGACAAAACAAGAAGTAATAGACTTAGGGTACAATGGTCAGATCTAGGTTAAATGTTAGGAAGAATATAACACCAGCAGATGTTAAAGATGGCTAGGGACAAACCGTGGGATTGAGTAGGCACCTTTTCTAGAGATGGCCGATGTTGAATTTAATGCCTTGATTAAGTGGGGTTTTAAACCAAGTCTTCTCTGATGACTGTAGCCTGATATGGCACTCGATTTCTTTCCACTCCACTTTCCTTGTTGTGGGGATCCCTGTGAATGTGAGCAGATCTATATGTCTGAGGGTTTCCCTATTGTACATCTTTACATTGTAGTGTCAAGAGAAGGAACGCTTCTTAAACACATGTCAAAATACATTTATTACATCTGTTATTAAAGAATTCAGTGTACTGCTTCATGATTTGTGGAATGCACAGCTTCCATCAGACTCTGAAGTGTTTTGCAGAAACATAACACTCAGTATTGTCTAAACAAGCACATGACAAGAACATGGAAACATGCTCTTTAGGAATGAAAGGAATGAAATCTTTTTTTATTTCTCTCTCTCTCTCTCCCTCCCTCCCTGTCTCCCTCTCTCTCTCCCCCCCTCTTTTTCTTCCTGTTTCAGTCAGGCTGTAGAAAACCCTTCACACCTGGAACCAACGAACATACATCCCCAAACACTTACCCCTTACTGAAGCTTATTGGAATTTTATCTACCTAAAGATTGGACAAGCTTACCTCATTATTTCTCTACTCTCTCATTGGCCACAAAGTTTCTAGCCCTTGATACATCTTTTCACTGAGCCATTAGGTGAAGTTGCAGTAATGAAAGCTTTGTAATGACTCATTTAACTCTGCCCTGGAAGCACCCTGCATATTACCTCAGCAGCACACCGAATCCGTCTAGAAACCCACAGACCTGGATGGTGCCATTCCAGACAGAACTCATCTTCAAATTTCTGGTGGTATGGCACATTCTTCTAACTTCTTGTGATCCTGATGAATATAAATCCACCCTCTAGTATGAACGCAGCAAAATGACCTGAAAAGTTCTTATAATTTGTTATCTATTTGTATTTACCTCAATGCTTTGAACTGCCACTTGTTTGTTAAACTAGGGTAAATTAGAGTTAGTTATAAGAGAGGAAAGAACTTTCCTGCATACAGATCAGAGCAGGATATCTTTTTGAAAAATAGCCTATTTTAAAATACTTCTGAAATTTTAAATAGATAGTGCAAAGGTAAGCGTGCTCATAGCTCCTGATGGTACTCTTAGCCCCTGCTTCCATGCCCTTGTGCTGAGAGGCAGATGCAATCATGTCTCCTTAGGGGACTTCAACCTGTTTTCTACTCCCAGAGCAGATTCCCTAAACTCAAAGGATTCCAGAGTAAAAGATTAGAACTACATAAATTTAGGTGAGGACCATAGGCCAAAAGTAGAATGATTTTATATTTAAAGGAACACACATGCAATGTTATTTGAACAACACTAGTCCCCAATATAAGAAAAGACAGAAGCTTATTTCAAAGTTTCAAAGCAGGATTTCAAAGCTTAGAAAGAAAACATCTCAGGTCATAGGGAGGGAATTGTACATATATCTTGCTACTGATAATTTCTTTCAAGAGTTTTAGTGTACACAATTTATCTTCACATATGTTTACCACATTATTTAATTTGTGTAATAAATTTTCCTTGTGTAATTTCATTAAAATTTTTTTCTATTGAAAAACTGTGTGAATGTGGTGGGGAGATATAACATGGAACTATTGCTTAAATATGGTTTGTCCCAAACAAAACTCCTGTGGAAGCTTGGTCCTCTATATAGTCTGGGGGCCTTTAGGAGGCGTGAGTTTGGAGTCCATTCTCATGAAGGGACAGATGCTGTTCCCATATGGATGGCGGAGTTGTCTTGAGTGCAGGTTTTGGTAAACTACTTAGCCTGTTCTGTCTCCTTCCTTCTTCTAGGAGAGAGGGGTCACGTGCTTCCTTCTTCCTTTTATCCTGGCATGATCAGACATGGGGCAGCCTGCCCTGGAAGTTAAACCCGAGTCCTTGAGAACAACAGTCAGTGCTCTTAAGTGGGAGCCATCTCCCTCCTCTTCTTAAGAGTTCATGTACGAAGGCAAGAAGCACCGCCTCCTTCGGGCCATATAGCCCAAAGTCACAGGCTGATACCACTACAATGAGGTCCATGACAGAAACCAGTAAGATGCAGGAACCATGCTTTTGGATTTCCTAGTCTGCTCCTCTTTTCTTTAGAAACGGCCTAGTTTTGAATAGCCTGCTCCATAGTGCGGAAGAGATCGGAGCTCCTGGAGTGAAGAGCACTGTGATAGGAACTGGGAGAACTGGGCCTTCGCCAATTTTACATGGAAAAAAAATCAGGTTATTCTAGTCCAGTTTATACCATGCCACTCCTGGGGACCTCTGTCTCCCTGTCAGAATGTTTCTATTTTTATATGGTTTGGCTAGTTTATCCTAGCTCTGGTTATTTTTCTTTTGATAACAAAACATCTTCCTTGTTTTTTTGTTTGTTTTTCTGTTTGTTTATTTGTCTGTTCATCTTTTTACTTCCTGTCCTGTGTGTTTGTAAAGTCACCAGCCTCATTGATGCCTCTAACTGTAGTTAAGCAATTGCATCACTGTGAATGCTCGGTTGGGGGTTGGGTGGGGATGGGGTGGGGGGTAGGGAAGGGGTGGGGGATAGGGATGGGATGGGGGGTTGTTGTCATCCAGGTAGTGCATAAACCTCAAGTGAACCTCAAGATGTGTGCGAAGCTTCCAGAGAATCCTGGGGGGCACAGCCTTGTGAAGAGGAGCAGGAGCATTCTCAAATTCTCAAGACAATGAGTACCGAGGCCTGATAAAGGAGGGTCCCCACACAGAGCTTTTGCTGACCCCTCTGAGTTCACTGTATGGTGCACAGGGAAAGTAGAGTGTGAGTTGAAGATTTAGGTGCAGAAACAAGGGTACCTGTGGTCCTGGTATGTGGAGCCCCTGCATTAGCCAGCCTCAAGGCAGACAAAGACTATTGTGTACTTATGGCTTCTTTTCTTCTAGGAGAAAAACTTAGTAAGCATTTTTGACACATGGATGAAGTGTGCCTGTATAGCAGCTGGAATGACACAAAGGACCCTAATAGCTCTGGCAGGTTTTTTAGACGATTTTGCACACTGCCATCCTCCCTCATCCCCCAGAATATTTGCTTACAAACCATCACCACCGTGGGTGATGTTCCCTTGGGGCTTACTTTAGTAAGAAAAATACAAGAGCCAGGCAACTTCTAAGGATGCAGCCCTTGAAGGATGTACTTTGTTCTTCCCACATGTATATATGCCTCTGAACATCCAAATGCCACACAGACAAGAGAGATTTCTTCCCAGTTCTGATGGGGAAATTATTTAGGGTACAAAAATATCAGACCTCTGAATCCGGCATGCTAACTTCAATCGGCGCCCCTCTGTGGACAGCAAAGGTGGTGAGGTATAGAAGAAGCAGTGCACCACTGCATTTAAATATGAATTAACGCGCTGGCATTCTGACACTCAGAGAAGCACGTTTCCCTGCTGTGTATCTGTGGCTTGTACATTTTGTGAATGCACCAGGTGAAGCACCAGCACACTCCCTAGCTTCTCGTGCATTTGCTGTCTCCCTTGCCTGGGTTTTAGATACCGGGGATATGAAAGGTAGGTAGGCTGGTGTGGGTTCCATGTTTACTGTTTGCAAATAAAGTGCAAATTGAACATGCCATTTCTCCGTCAGCCGTGATGGAAATGCTTGATGTCAGAATGTGTTTCTCTGCAAGGGACCGTCTTTGTGTTTGCCCTCACACCATCTTTTTGCTTTTAGTGCTGCTAGGGGGAGAGGAGGGGGCAAGAGGGAAATGCCTGGTGTGAAACCCGAGAAGTGCAGCATCCCGATGGCAACTTTCTTCTCCAGCACGATCTAGGAACAAGCCACAGGAACATTACTTTAAACGGATCCATAACAGAGTTCTAAGAGGAAAGAAATTAGCTCTTTCTGTTCTTCTGTGGCGAAAATCACAACTTCAGCTTGTATTTCAGGAGGGATATTTTCCCTGTCAGTCCCGGGGACTTAAAAGTAAAGTGGAAATCAATCTCAGATGGATTATCTGTGTGATATAAACATGTGGGCATAAAATGTATAGAGACTACATATGGCAGGCCCATCTGATATAAACAAGTGGGGCTGAGAAATATACATACATGCCATGATTGATTTGTTAGCTGCGTGTGTGAATGGAGCTGAAAGCCGGAATGGAAGCATGACCCGCGATAAGCAAATGCATATAAATACACAATAAACCCAGATAACACAAGAATCACATCAATTAGAACAATTGTGACAACTTCTAGTCATCATGAGGTATTGTTTCAGATGCCTCTTCAAACAGGAAAAGCTTCCAATTGTTCTTAAATCCATTGCTAACTGGTTCTACACTTGCTGATGCCGGACACAGTAAAGCTTTTGTCCCTCATTCATAATCAGCTGAGGACATAGAGCTGCAAAGTCAGCAAGGAAAGTTTCAGGTGGCCTTCTGCTGGAGTGGGGACAGGTTGCATGGTACCTATCAGTACGACCCTTCTTCTGTTCCATTACTGAAAATACATATTTTTTTAATTCCTCCCCAAGAACAAAAGCCCACATATTAACACTTTAAACAACTGTCGTGTGAAGTCTACCAGCTAAGCAAGGCACATCCATTGTTTGCACCTTAGTCAATCAATTTCAATGCCTTGGTGTCTACTTGAACTGAGAAGAAATTCATAGGGGCATTTTCAATGCACCAGCGTAAAGGGCTACCGGGAATCCACTTTCCTGAGCTATGGGATTGTGCTGTTCATGCACAAGGCACACTTGGAGCATGAAGAAACTGGTTTTCCTGTCCCGTGAACAGGGAATCTGGCTCTTGTGGCACCTATGTGCATCTTCTCCTGGCTTTTCCTTCTTCACTGTGGCTACAGAGATGGGGGACACCCACTCTACAAGCCATGCTGCTGCAGGCAGGGGCACGGCGGCTTCTGTTCTGTCTTCACTTTTCTGGGGTGCTTACCACTGAACTTCGGCAGTCATGAGTCATCAATGAGGAAGTTCCCGCATCTGCCTCCCTTCCAAGGCTGCTGACTTGGCTACAGAAGCGTACTGAAGGGGTCTTCTGTGACCCATGTGTTGTCTTTGCCTCAGGATGCCAACCACATGCAAAGTGTGTCGACACGCGGAGACTGCATGGTGGAAACCATTTCAGAATGTACTAGTTGTTGCTTCAACCCCAAATTCCAGGCATATCACAGATACCAGGAGTCATCATCGGAGATATGTCACCACCCAGAAGTTATAACTGGGTGTTAGGAGAGCATGGACAAATCCAGTGAACATGTAACCTCAACTTCCTGAAAGTAAATATGTATGCCTCCTGCTCTCTCAGTGCTGATGGCTCCGCGATACCTCCAAACATACCACCAGCCATTGCCCTCCAGGGTCACTGTCCACACATGACTCTTTTCTCTCTACAACTTGCTTTTAAATCTTATCCAGTCCGGTTTCCTATTATTCTTCTTTGACTAATTTACACATTCTGATTGAATGTCAGTGTTAATGTAGCTTTTGGGGGTGGGGTAAATCCTCATACACCTTACCTCCACGTTTGAAACTGGAGAGCTGATGTTTAAACTAAGCTTTTATAAAAGATGTGGTCAGATAATTTCTTATGAAACTGTAGGCCTAATAGCACAACCAAACAGGAACATATTCTGACACGTGACTCAGAATCAGCTGATTACCTGTATTAGTATAGAGTGACAGTGCTAATGATCTCTAGCATCAGCCACAGATGTGTCCTTTCTTGTTCTCATTGGTCCCCTTCCACATATTCTCAGCCCATGCCAGTAGGACAAGAGGCCCCCTTGCAGGCTGTATAATTCCCAGATCTTGGGTTAGCTCATCTATCAGGCAAGGAAGGGCTGGTCTAGGTTATGAAATGTAAGCTCTCCTCTGACTCCAGCCATCTGACTGCATCCAGTCAGGGTTACCACGTGTCTTAGAGACACACAGATCGGAATGGATAGAATTTTATTGGAGTAGTTTAATTTCTTTCTAGAGAGAAACACTGTAGCTTTATGGCAGCAAAGATAAAGGTTTCTTACTGTTTACATTAAAAGGCAATATCCACCCAGAGCTTATCAACTCTCACAAAACTGACTGAGCAGTTTGAAGTGAGATGTAGACACCTCACTTCCAGTAGCAGAACATTGCTCTGGGCCCAGTTCTCTCAATGGAGGAAATGGGTTTTGTGTAGAATTATAGCAAAAGACCAAATTAATCTCTGCCTTGACTGTTGTGAGATTGGCTCGGAAAGAAATCTCTTGCAGTAAGGAGAAGTCATGGAAAACTTGGTGAAATAGGGGAAGATTGGCAGATTGGATACAAAACAAGGAAGACAGGAGATGAACCTAAGCACCCAAACAGAGACAGGGGTCTGGGAGAGCATCACTCATCCAGGGATGGAGATGTGATCTTATCACAAGTCTGGGAAACTGCAGTGGACAGTAAGACATAGAGCCTTGGATCAGGACCATTGAACTATGGAAAGCCATAGGTGGATGGACTCATACATTTCCTGTTGGAGCAATAGCCTGAGCTTCTCAGTACCTGCCTTTCAGAGAGACTTTGCAAGAGGTGGTGGTCCTGGGATAAGTGTCAAGGAGGAATGGATACTAATTATGTACATCTCTACTGATAACGGAAGTAACTCATTTATGCTGAGAATCAATAAGGAATCTTACCAGACAATTTTATTTCTCAAAGCTAGAAAGAAGAACTATGTCATCATTTCTTTGCAAATGATCACACAAATAAGCCTCTTAGCCTGTAGAGTTTAAAGAGCCAAAGTTTTCAGCAAACTATTCATTTACAGTACTTGGAAGCTTCTCTGATGACCAGTGGAGGGAGAGATGAAAAGAAAATCTGTTGGCTGCAACGTTTTCAAGCAGATCCACATTTTCAGTACCCAGGTTGGACACAGGCATCTCTAGATGGGTTCTTGGGAAACAAATGGGAGATAACACAAGGTGCTTAAATTTCCACACACAGAAGAGTTTGGAGTATTTATGGAATGGGATTAGTAGCCTCGTCTCCCTTGTGGGATTATGAGTTTTGAATGGCAATTTGTGTGTATTTTACTCACCACAGTGTCCATTCATAATAAATAAATAATACATATTAGCAAAAAGGAGTACTGAATTTCATATACTTAAATAGTCACAATCGACTAGGCATTTAATTGGAGGACAAGCAATTAGCATGAATACATGAAATTTGTTCCATTACTTGAAGTGAAGCACCCAGTAAGGCTTTTGCATTCAGATACCTCAGCTCCCTTTGACCTGAACTGTTTAGAGAAGCACTTCATCTTATTTTATTGGAAAACACAAATGCTACAAACCTTGTGATTCTTTGCTTACACAAATCACTGGTGTTCTATGGGACCTGGTTCCTCGTTTATAAACGAAAGAGTTTGACATGTAATATTCAAAGTCCCTTCAAAAGTTTACCATAATTGCATTATTTGGTGCATGCCACTGTAGAATGAGTAAATGATACGAAAATACAATTTCAATTATAACAAGGGTTTTTCAAACCCCTACATTTCAGTTCAAAACTCTAGTATAAATTAAGCTTCAGTTGTAAGCATGAAAAGAAGCACATAGACTATTTCATTTAGGTGATATTTAGAAATAGTTATTTTAAATGACTCACACAATTATAATCATTTCTAAAAAAAAAAAAAATCTACCCAAGGGAACCCTTGTATGCCACACTTTGACCTGCATTCAGGAAATTATCAGAATAAGGATGCACCTTTGATACAGGTGCCATTCTGGAAGATAACTGTATCAGTCTCCACAGGTCCTAGACACTTCCACTTTGTAAACTGCGTAGGTCATATGCCAGGAATATTCTCCCCTTAAGATGTGTTTATATCCTTTGAAAGACCTCAAAAATCACAGGAAAGGGATTGCTGAAAGGATTCTAGAGAAACTGAAGTGTATAAAAATCACATAGAGGCTGGGCGGTGGTGGCACACGCCTTTAATCCCAGCACTCAGGAGGCAGAGGCAGGCGGATCTCTAAGAGTTTGAGGCCAGCCTGGACTACCAAGTGAGTCCTAGGAAAGGCGCAAAGCTACACAGAGAAACCCTGTCTCGGAACCCCCCCCCCCAAAAAAAAATAATAAAAATAAAATAAAATAAAAATCACATCGACAGCTGTACTTAGGATAGTTTAAGAATATTAATCTTGACTCTACTGTGGGATTTATTCATCGCTAGGGTACACCATTAAGTGCTTAAAAAATCCTTTCCTGAAGAAGCTGAGTAAATGAATACTTCCACACACAATTAAATATTGGATTTAACATATGAAGATTAACAAATCAGGTCCATCCACATTCAGGATATAAAAATCTATTTTCTTGGGTTGTTCTTATATTCAGTCTGTATACATTAAGATACACATTGTTATTTAAGTTTCATAGTTTGAGTAACTGATTTTTTTTTTTTTTAGTAAATGCTCAAGATGTAATTTGCCATTTTAAAAGCTACCTCATAGTTTTTCTTCCATGATGTGTGTTACATGAAACCTCAAGAATCAGTGCCTGCTGGGTCAAGTGCAACCTTGACCTCAGACATAAATCCTCTGTCCACAGAGTCTAATTAAGATGAGCAAAAGCCAGAGACAACAGCAATGGAAACAACGGGAGAACAATATCGAGAAGTAAGATGCAGAAACTTACTGTTCTGGAAATTAAAATTGCATTCAACGACTCTTTAAAAACTTATAAAGCTAAGTGTTGTGCTGTGGAGCTCCTACAAAAAGACAGTAGTAGGGCGCTCTCCCATTCTGTTCCACGGAGAGGTCTATGCTTCAGGGAAGGCAGATTGAAAACTTGGAAGCTCATTGTCCCGGTTCTGAGGACCAAGAATAAGGTTACAAACCCGGTACCTGGTTTTTCAGCTTTAAAATAGCGTCATCTAAATTTCTTAGGTTGAAGACCAGATGTGGTGACATCAGCCAGCAGAGCACAGGGTATGACAAACATTCTGGGTGCAGGAAGGTGTCAGCAGCAAGACCTTACTCCAAGGCCGAGTGTGTCTTAAAGGACTCTTATCAGTGTAGCTAGCTGTGCATTTCAGTGGTAGAGTACTTCCCTGGTGTATGGGAAAATCTAACTTCCATCTCCAGTACTGAAAAAAAAGGAGAGGGGTGAAAGGAGTGGGGGAAATAGTAGTGTAGTTAAAACAAGATCATCGCCTTTGAAATTACAATAGGAAAACTTAATGGAAACCATAAATAAAAATAAAATGTCACGGTAACAGAAAGGGACCAAGTACATCACTCAGGAAATGAGAGGGATATAGATCAATGTTTCCCGATATTGTCAGGCTCAGTGCATTTGAAAATGCAAAATGGCAAGCCGAGCGGTGATGTCGTATGTCTTTAATCCCAGCACTTGGGAGGCAGAACCAGGCAGATCTCTGTGAATTTGAGGCCAGCCTGGGCTACAGAGTGAGTTCCAGGAAAGGTGCAAAGCTACACAGAGAAAACCTGTCTCGAAAAACCAAAATAAATAAATAAATAAATAAATAAATAAATAAATAAATAAATAAAATAAAATAAAATAAAAAGAAATGAAAAGAAAATGCAAAATGGCAGATAACCAAATCGAGAGGCACATTAAAATATTTCTAACATATTCACCAGAGAACATAATGCTTGTGAAAGTTTATCCTAGAATTATGTGCTACATATCACATAACTGGAGAGCTTTGGGGACTCAGGGAACAGGTGAATGAGAATCTGCAGAAGGGAGAGAACTAGACACATCTTTATAAGTCTTTAACAGGTCAGATCTGACAAAACAATGCTAATGTAATGTCCAAATCACCCAGGGGTGTGCAATAGAAATTATATCGCACATTCTATGTGCGTGGTGAGAGTGTTACATGTGGTTACACCAGCAACACAGAAAGGTCTCACAGGCCTCTTACAATGGTGCAGTGAAATTAGATATCAATGGCTGAATAATTTATTTCACTCCATATACTGAAATATATAGAGTACTGTCACCATTCTATTCACACATAAATTTAGATTATAACACATGTGCTGATACCAAAGAACAAAAATAACAACAAAATGGAACACAATTAATCACAACATTAAGAACATAAGAGGTAAATCAGGAACTACAGAAAAATAAATTACTATGATAAAGTGTAACTGATAGATATTACTCATAAGATCTAATCTCTTGAAGCATATACCAAAGTGAGGACATGCCACCAGATTCAAAATCAAATTTGTGAAAGTAAAATGCACCATTTTGTTAATGATTTAAAATTTTTTAATTAAATGGTAAGATTGTCTACACAAGTATATCTTCTTGTACACTTTATTCCTGGAGTGCTTTTTGTTTGTTTGTTTGTTTGCTTGATTTTTTCAAGACAGGGTTTCTCTGTGTAGTTTTGGTGCCTGTCCTGGGTCTCCAGCTGTAGACCAGGCTAACCTCAAACTCACAGAGATCCATCTGGCTCTGCCTCCTGAGTGCTGGGATTAAAGGCATATGCTACCACCACCTGACTGCTTTTTTTTTATTATTATTAATGTATCTTGCTGTCCTGGGAATAGCATTACATTTTAATTATTATACTTTTTAAGATAATTAAGTAGAGAAGCTGCTTAAGCCTCTTTCATTATCTTGCTGGTCCTAAATGGGTTTGGCCATTCTTATGCTTTTATTATTTTAGAATAATCTTTTATTGTTATAAATTTTACTAATATGTTCATGTGTTGTTTGACCTCAGTATTAGTTACAGTTTTTCATTCAAACTCAGGGTATTGTCCACTGTATTTTTGCAGCTATTTCAATTTTCTAAAATTTTGATGGATTCTTTTTTAAAGATTTATTATTTTATTTTTAGGATTTTTTATTATTTTAATATGAAGATTTTATTTTCTTCCAATGTTTTAAATGCAAAAACTATTTCTTATCATATTTAATTTTATAGGTGGTCAAAACATGTTAGTGCTAAAAATTGATTAAAATTTTAATTTTTCTTGGATTTCATTCAAAAGATCAGCATGCATTAAAACTTAATTTTAATAAAACAACCTGTAATAAAACTTTAGAAAGTTCTATAGTAAACGATGTTGTTAATAAATCATGATGAATTCTTGAGAAAATATTCAGGTTTCATCAGGCAGAAAAGAGAAGCAAAAGGATAACAGAAAGCAATAACTTTTGGGGGTTGATACCTGTATATCAGTATTTACCTTAGCGATACCTACTTGGCTATAGATGTCAATCAAAAGAAAAAAGTTGACACTGTGAATTTTTTTTTTAAAAGAAGATTTATTTATTATGTATACAGTGTTCTGTCTGCAGCCAGAAGAGGGGACCAGTTCTTATTACAGATGGTTGTGAGCCTCCATGTGGTTGCTGGGAATTGAACTCAGGACCTCTGTAAGAATAGCCAGTGCTCTTATCCACTGAGCCATCTCTCTAGCCCTGACACTGAATTTTTTTAAAAGGATCCAACATTATACTATCTGCAAGAAACTCACTTCAGATACAAAAGCATATGTAGAGCAATGTGAATCAACTCAATTTAAAAGACAGTATGCAAGTATTAATTTAATAAAACAAGTGTTACTAAAACAATAAAAGGTAAATTAGACTTCAGGGCAAAGAGAAAATTGCCTGATAAAAAAAGAATCCAGGATCTGGAGAAATGGCTCAGTGGTTTAGAGTGCTAGTTGAGGTGTGAGGATTAGAATTCAGATCCCAGCACCTAGGTAACAAGCCAGATGGGGTCCTGTACCTATAACCCTAGCACTGAGGGAGTGGAGGTAGGAAGGTTTCTGGGGCTTACTGGCTGCCACCTTTATTGAAAAACTGCAAGTTCTAGGTTCAGAGGGAGACCCTGAATCAAAGGAATAAGGTGGAGAGTAATAAGAACATTATCTGAGGCATTGCTCTGATCTCCACACACAAGCACAAGTGCCCACAGCACACCTTCACAAACATATACTGCACATATACTGCACACATACATACCTCACTCACATGCATACACATATACACATACAAAAAAAGGAAAGGATAAATACACAAATAAGATACAATCCTGGGCACATAAGCACCAGTTATATGCAAGCTCACTCATATGTCAGAACTGACTGAGTTACAAAAAGAAGGTAAATACATAACTGTAACTTCAGACTTCAAAAGCTCTCTCAATAATCACTGAACCTAAAAGATAGGAAAATCTGCCTGGATATAGAAATAATTAATAACTGGAAAGAACCCAGAGAATTTTTCAAGAGCTGGGCCAGATTCTGGGTCACAAAAAAGTCTACTGTTTTGAAAATGAAATTATGCAGATATGTTCTCTGACACTTAGTCCCCCACAGTCCTGGAAATTGCCTAGCCTATCTGTTCATGAATACAGTTTAAAAAGAAAATTAAGAAATAGACCAAAAAATTAAAGATATCAAAATTTGTGAGTCATCAGTAGAGCAGTATTGAGATAAATATTCATAACACTAAATGCTTGCATTAGAAAAGAAAAAAGACCCCAGATTAGTAGAATCAAGAAAAGAAAGAAAACAGACAGTAAACTTCTTGAGAGAAGGAAGTAAGATCACAAAGCAGAAGTCAATGAAATCAACACAGAAAGTGGGAGGAAAAATGAACTAAGAAAGTAGGCTCTGGAAACTCAACAAAAATAGAAAGACACAGACAGCATCAATACCAGGAGGGATCTTGATCTCCAGTCACCAAGAAGGGAGAAAGGGTCTGAGGTTAGTATAGTTCTTGCCTAGCATGAGTAGTCCCTGAGTTCAGTCCCTGGCACTGCAAACAGAAATAAAAAGAGATAAAGAAAGAGATAGAAAAATTAAAAAGAAGAAAGAAAAGACATCAGGGCACAGACTATGATGCTTTATGCTCATGGTATCAATGATGAAAAAAAATCCTAACTCTTCAAAACTACAAACAAAAACCAACAAAAATAAAATAGTCACAAAGTTCTAAAGGGTTTGCATTGGTAGATTAAAGGCTCTCAGTAAAGAAATCTCTAGCACTACATGGTTTTACTGCAGCACTCAAAAACAGAAGGAATACCAGTTCACTGTCTTTTTCAGAAGTTAAGTTGGAGTTCCACAGTACAATCACTTCTTTAAGCTAGTATCAGTACTTAATATCAGGTACAGAGGACCAAAAGCTAACAGACCACATCTCTCAGGAACTCAGTCATTTAGAGCCACAACAAAACATTAATGACTGGAACTCAGAAATGCACTCAAAGAATTATGTACCATGACCAAACGGCATTTCTTCCACATGTACTAAGTTGATTTGACGTACAACAAGCAATCAATGCAATCCACCACATCAATAACTTGAAAGAAAAAGAATGATATGGTTACATTGATTAATGCAGGAAATCACTTGACAAATACCAATATTAGTTATGATTAAAACTCAGAAAACGGGCATGGAGGGGAGCTTCAAATTTGTAAGGATCAACTCTGTCCTTACGTCAATAGCTGTCATTATGCAAAATGCAAAAGTCTGACTTTTTACTCCCAGGATCAGAAAGAAGGAGAGTTGGCTTGTATCACTGTTAATGAACATGATGCTGAAAGTCCTAGCTGGGCAATAAAGAGCATGAATGCACCTAAATTGGACCAAAACTCCCTCTTTCTAGGTGACATAATTTTCTAAATAACAAATAAAAATAATTTCAACAGAATTTTCTAGGAATAGCAAACAAGTTCAGAAAGTTTCTAGGATACAAAGTCAACATAGGAAAACTAATCATACTCTTATGAAATAGTAACAAATGAGTAGAAATTTTACAAACACAATATATGATTATTACAAAGAAAATGAAATGGTTATGAACCTAGTAGGGCATATATAAAATTTCAAAGCTGAAAATTATTTGTTGCTGGTGAGTTAAATCAAAGGCCTAACTAAATGAAGACATAGGCAGTATTTCATGGAATGGAAGACCTGACCTATTAGACATTAATTCTTCTCAATTCGTTCTCTTAGCTTAAAGTAATTCATATCATACTCTGGCAGTGGTTTCTACAAACATAGATGATTTTAATTTGTATGGAAACTCAAGGCCCTAAACCAAAGGAAATTCTTTAGAAGAACAAAATAGGAGAATATTGTTGAAGTAATTTCAGACAATAAGGTATCAATCAATACAGGGAAAGACTCATAATAAAATAAAGCAGAGGAAACCATACATAGCCCCATGCATGTATACCCGAATTAATTTTTGTTATTGCTTTACTTTAGAATTTTTTTCAGACAATATATTTTGATTGTGTCCCTTCCCCCAAATCCTCCCAGGTCTGTCCCACCTTCCTCCCCATCCAACTTCAAGTATTCTCTCTCTCTCTCTCTCTCTCTCTCTCTCTCTCTCTCTCTCTCTCTCTCTCTCTCTCTCATATAAAACAAAACATTAAAACTAAAACAAAAAGAAAAACAATAAGACAAAAAAATTCCAAAACAAAACAAAATGAAACAAAAAGCCCCCCACATACACAAAACATGGAATTTGTTTTTGGCTGGCCAACAACCTGGGCATGGGGCTTGTCCTGGTGTGTAGTTGATATATTCAGTGACAATCTATTGGAGAAAAATGATTTTCCCTTTGCTAGTAACTGTGTTGCAAAGATAAATCCAAAACAGTTCAGAGGAAGTATTGACATTTTATAAAATGCTGCTGAAATGATGTGCAAAATGATGAAAGTTTTACCAATGTGCAAAATGATGGAAATTTTACGCGTATTTTTGACCTTATATAAAAATCAAGTCAAAATGAGCCATGAACCTAAACAAGATATAACTCCTTGTACTAGAAGATACAAGGAAAATCTTCTGGATCTGAGGCTCAGCAGAGGTCTTGGATATCATGTCAGATCCACAATGTAAATTAGAATATATCAGAAACAAAATTCTCACCAGGCAAAAAAACACCATTGGGAAGACATGAAGACAAGCTACAGACTGGGCTGTGATATTTGCCAACAATATAATTGGGAAATTGAAAAAAAAAAGATAGGAAGAAATAGTTCAGTAAAGAGGATACAGATGGCAGATAAGTTGGTGAAGTTGCTTGGTATCATCAGCCATTCTAGAGGCCAGAGGATAAAGATCGATCTTTGCTAGTGGGAATATGAATGTAAGATGATGTCTACTGATGGTAAGCCTAACCAAGTATATGCAGAATTATATGATCCAGCTTGTGTATTCTTTTTAAACATTTGAATAAAAAATTATGTTATAGAAAACAAAAATAAAACCACAAAAACCTGCACCTAAAATGCTATAGCAGTTTTATTTATTGGAACTGCAAAGTGTAGACAACCTGTACGTTTGACAGGGGTGTGGCTTACTGAATTGTGGTACACCCATACTACAAAACTCCATTTGGCAACAGAAAGAAACAAACTTTAGTTACCTGCAGCAATGTGAATGGATTTGACTGAAAAAAAAGCCAATCTCCGACAAGTTAGCTAATTTATGATTTTGTTTGTAGAACATTCTTGAAAATAAAATGATGAAAACATTGCATTAGGAAACAGAATAGCATGTGCTAGACCAGTGTTTCTCAACCTGCCTAATTCGGGACCCTTTAGTACAGTTCCTCATGTTGTGGTGATCAACAACCATAAAGTTATTTTCATTGCTACTTCATAACTGCAATTTTGCTACTTTTATGAACTGTAATGTAAATATCTGATGTGTAGGACATCTGATATGCAACCTCAATGAAAGGGTCATTTGACCTGCAAATGGGTCTGGACCCACAGGTTGAGAACCACTATGCCATACTGACCTGAAATATTACATTGGAGAAAAGTGGGTGAATGTTTCTGCCACTGTTTAATGTAATTTCCCATAATTTGGCCTGAATCTACAGTGATGTCAGGCTTTTCAAAGCTTAAAATGCAGCTTTGGAAAATTTTTATAATAGTTTTGTGGGTTTTTTCTATTGATATGGTACAAGTTAGATGTCCCTTCATGGGGTATTTGTCGCATTATAGATGTATCAAAGCAAATGGAATGTTTACAAAACAGTGTTGGAACAATTAGACATCTTAGCTACAACAATGAAGATGTGAACTGGAACTCCCATTTGGCTGACAGAAAGTTGACCTCATCCAGTTCCTTGGGGGACCATTGTCAGCTTTCTTCAAAGAGGCAAAGCAACGTCTGTCTTCCAACACAAACTTATTGGTTGGGGTTTATGGATAAATGAGCAATGAAGACGTAAGTACACACAAAAGTTTTTACATCAAAGTCCACCCAACTTTATCCCTAGCAGCCCCAAACTGGAAACAACCCAAATATTTATGCACTACTTCCGTGAATAAATTGTAGTCTGCTCATGCAATGAGATACTGCCTCCAAGTAACAAGTAATAGGCTCTCAGAACATAACAAGTAATAGGCTCTCAGAACATGCAATGGTGGGGATGATTCTCACAGGGTTCTGTGCATTGTCAATGTCTTATTATAGCAGGTCATGCTAGGGCCGATATGCTGACATCTTTTCTTAGATTTAAATTCCTGTTCTACTGATGAGTGTCAGACTTGTCTTCTCTTGTCTGAGAATGCTTTCTTCTCTACAAATTATTTTCTCTAATACTGCCCAATTCCTCTAAACTAGATTTTTTCTTTTTCCTCAAGATATAAGCCCCAGAATACATGCCTGCCCATGGACATTGCACTTTCATCCTTAGCAAAAGAAACATCTTGGTTGCATTATCCTTCAAAAATATCCATGTTAGTTTTCTTATGAGAAATTGCTTTGCATGCATATATTCTGTGCACTGTTTTTATCGACTTTGGTGGATTTGTGCTATTGCTGTTGATTTAATCTTTTATCCAGTAAACATTAAAATAATCTATGTCCCAGTAACTGTTCTAAATCATAAGGACAGCAAGTGGTCCACTGGGGTGAAAAGAACAAGAGCACCCTCCTCCTCCTTCTCCTCCTCCTCCTCCTCATCATCATCAGCAGGACTCCTGTAAGGGTAGTCTGTGTGGGAGGCCTAGCACAGGACAGAAGGATACAAGGTTCTCCAATGTCCTACTTTGTAATCTCTCAGTGCTGGTGTACGATCAGCTGATGCCAAAGACAAAATATCTAGAAATAGATAAGTAAAATATTATATGCATGCAAATAAAACACAACCCAAATATATCATTGTATATAGAAATGGAATTCTAAGATAGAAGCCTATCTTGGTCTTTAAAATTTGTATTAGTCTTCTGAAACATGGCCTTGGCTGAGGTCTGCTGGGATACTCAGAACTTTGGTTATTGTTGTATGAAGGACACTAGCAGGACTGTCCACCCAGCCTAGATACCAGAAGGTACTTGTGTAATTTCTTAAATATTTTAAAGTTCTTTTAAAATAATTAACTTATTATTATTGGTGTGTGTGTGTGTGTGTGTGTGTGTGTGTGTGTGTGTGTGTGTGTGTGTGTATACTTGAATGAGTTTATGTATACCTCATGCATCAGGAGCCTGTGGAGCAGAAGACATTTGGTTCTCCAGAACTAGAGTGAAAGGTGGTTGTGAGCCACCCTGTGGGTGCTAGGAACCCAACCCCAGTTCTCTCCAACAGCATCAAGTCCTCTTAACTACTGAGCCATTTCTTTCACCCCTCTTAAATTTTTTTACAAACATGCAGCTGAACTGTATAGCATGGAAATTCCTCTGGTGCCCCCAAAGAAAGAGGTCAAAAGAACAACATGTTAAGAAGTTGGGAGATTACAGATAAAACACAAGTAAGTTGAAATATAGGTAGTCACTGGGCACTAGAACTGGAATTCTGAGGACAAGAGTCTAAGTGCCTGTCACTGAAAAGTATTGCCAAAGAAGGGATGCTCCATAAAGAAAAACATGGCTCCTCCAGGAAGTAGACACAGGCAAAAGGGAATCGAAAACCAGGCAGACAAAACTAGCAGGTTCAGGGGAGCATGAGGGAAGGAGGAAGACAGACAGGTAAGCTTTAATCAAAGGCATCTGAGAGATCATTATGGTGACGTGGAAGGCTGAGCATAGACACCAGGTGATCAGGACAGAGAAGTGGTGTTTCTCAGTGGTGTTTCTTTCAATGGAGAAGTTGCCTCAGTGTTTTAGGTGGTGTCTTCTCTGTGGTCTATTCTCAAGAAACTCTTAGAAGCTCATGTCGAAGACACACTCTCTTCTTAAGTGTCTGCTTTGATTTTCATATTTAAGACACTTCTGTCTGCAAGATATTATTGCAATACTATGAGGTAGAGATCTAATTTTAACTTTTTTATATCTTTTCTTCTTAGTTGCTCATTGACAAGTCTATCATTTCTTTCCTTATTTGGTATCCCAGCTCAGACAGAGCTGCTTTAAATGGAGCTCATGTGTGCTTGTGTGTGTGTGTGTGTGTGTGTGTGTGTGTGTGTGTGTGTGTGTGTGTGTTGCGTGTATGTGTGACTGCACATGCTCATTTGTGTATGTGTACATAGATGTTCATCTCTCAATAGTAACAACTAGCATCCCCTATATGTGATGAATATTTTCAAGTAGAAAATATAAGCTATGTGCATGAAAGGAAACCAACTGACACATCTAAAGAAAGGTGTTGCCCTATGTGAGAAGAATGTGACCTTTAGGATTAGGTAGACTAGGATTATCACCATGTTAAGTGTGAGAAACCAGACCTGCTTTATTAGACCAATGGAGAAAGCAGAGCAGACATCATCAGATTGTTCTGAGTAGAACTGTCATCATACTGATTTTATATATACGCCCACTCAACAAATGTGTCCATAGTGCTTCCCACTGTACTATGAACTTGAGTCTCATCTTTGTTGCCTATCTTTGAGACCTAGCTTCAGGGAGTCTGAACTTATCTGTGCTTGTACAAATAGAAAATGGTGGTTGCCAAGCCAAAGTGTCGCCTGGGGCCACAGCTTCTGCTGCTCAGCCACTATCAGCTACATGGCATGCTTCTGTAGACAGTCACCGCTGTTGACCCGAGGTTTGCTTACTTTATTTTTGGTACCCAGGGGACAACCACATTCTGAAAACAGTAAATAGGAAACTCCTGAATACTTTATACATTTTTAACCGTGTGTCATTTCAAGGAATGGGGAAAAATCTAACACCACCCATTCCTATCCCTCCAAGAACATAAACCACATGTAAAAACTACATAAACTATGTATCCACAGAGTATACCTCACCAACCCCTTATTTGCTTAGTACCTATGTGCCATCATATTTGACTCCTAGTGTTTGTGTATTCTTGCTACATAATAATTTTTTCAATTAATAATGACACCAAACAACAAAGGTGTCATGGAAGAACTTGTTAACTTCTTACTGTGCCTAATTGAAATATTGGATATTATAGATGTGTACGTGTAGGGAAAAAAACCCCCACAAAGTGTAAGGTGTGACTCTAACCATACTTTGAGCCATCTGCTGGAGATTTGGGGACAAATTTTTCATGGATAAGGAACAACTGTGTAGATACATGTATATATCTTGTGTATATTGTCATGACTGGCACAATTTGTAGATGAAATGTGAATTTTAAGAACTATTAGATTTGTCCTTTGTAAAGTCCTCTCTCTCTCTCTCCTCTCTCTCTCTCTCTCTCTCTCTCTCTCTCTCTCTCTCTCTCTCTCTCTCTCTCTCTCTCTCTCTCTCACAGATGCCAAGGCATGGGAAGGCAGACCAAAGTCCCGCTTCTTTGGAACTGTTTTTGTGAGCAGCCCTCAGTCTTCCTAATTATCTTGCCACATCATAATGAGTGCATCTACTGTGAGGACCACTGTGTCCATTTGGCAGTTTGGGGGCCTTCTTTTCTGCCTACTGCAACGACAATCAAGGAATGAATGACATTTTGCAGTTTCCCACCCTCCTGTTGTCCAGGAATGAGTAAGTGGGGGTCTAAAAAGGAGCAGTTTTTAGGAACACGTGCTTTGATTTGGACCGCCCTGGGTTTGCATTCCCTCCGGTCGGTTAGTGTCTGACCCGTATGCAGTCCCGCTTCTGTTTTCTCATCTACAAAATAAGGATGGGAGTAGGCACCTCAAAACCCTGTGGAGGGCATTCACTGGGTAATGATGGGTTCGGCAGGCACCGTGGAATTTCCTTTAGACTACCCGGAGAACTGTCACCTCTTCTTGCTTAATGCTGTCCTCTGTATTTTGGTCTTTTAAAATGTATTTTATGAAACAATAGCATCCTGGATCAAAATATTGTCTTGCACTGGGCAATTAAAGTCAGAAAACATAACTGTTCTGAAAATTTAAGTATGGTGATTTTTAAAGTTTTTTTTTTTCCCCTGCAGAAGTAAGGTAGCAATGCAACCCAGAACAAGTTTAATCCATGTAAAGATGTTAGTTTTCAATTTCGGTATTTGACCACTAATAGTAATTTTTAATTTTTTTTTTTTTTGAGCAACCCGTATCTACTGCACTCCAGCCTCCCCACCCCAATCTCATAAAGAGCAGGGTTTATTTTTAGAAAGTACATAAGAAAAGAAACAATAGACTTATAAAAGAACTGGACTAAATCTCCAGCTGGATAAGCCAGCCCCCAACTCGTGCAGTGCTTGGCGGGAATCCATTGTTCAAGGGTTAATTTACAGAACTAAGTTTGAATCCCCCCCCCCCCCGCCCCCACATAACCACCCATGGGAACTACTGTGTTATTTTTTTTTTCCTCTCTAAAATAATCACACAGCGAAAGGAAGTCAGGGAAGCAAAAGAAGTCAAGAAAGGGATAGGTAAAGGTGAAGTCGATACTCAAGTAACATTTGGTTTCAGAAGTAGAAAGAACAGAGATTTTTCCGCAGCTTGTTTGAACAGCTCAAACTTGGAGCTCCCTGCCAAGGAGCCCAGCCGAAACTGTCAAGCCTGATGTCTCCCCTGCGTTCCCTGCTCCGGGTTTCCATGAAAATCCTGGAGACTCGGGATAAGGGGAAGACTGTGGAGCCTTCAAATAAATCACTTTCAATTTCCCCCGTGTTGATTTCCACAGGAAACAAAAGTGGGAGCTGTAGTCGGCAGCGAGTCTCCTTAGAACCCCCCCTAGTCGGTTTATCTGGGTCTGGGACTGAGATCCGAAAGTGGTAAGGTTGTTTTTTTTTTTTCTTTTTCTTTTCCTCCCCCCGCCCCCACAAAGGCCTCTTGGCTTCTGAGGGATTCATTCCGGAAAGCAATAAAAAAAAAAAGGATGGAAAGAAAGTGAAAAATTACTTCTAACATCAAGTGCTTACACACCTTCAGATTTAGTTTTTCATGCAGAAGACTTCTCATTTCTCTACCTAGTGGTTTATGCATGAGAACGGAAAGCTCATTTTATAAAGGGGGGAAGACAGATCAAACAGAAGAAACTGCATTCACAGGGGCTGCCTCGGTGGCGAGTCTGCCTCCTGTGCAGCCCCTTCCCCTGGTGACATCAAGGGAGCAGCAGCTCAGCCTTCAGGCCCACACCCTTCCTCACTTGCGGATTCGAGGTTACAAAAGCGGGACAGATTTCCATAGAGGCAACTGCGGGAACACACAGCCTGTCACTTGAGGAAGAGTAGTATTTAAAACTTTACCGTCAGACGGGACCTTCAGCACAACATACATGATTAATAAAAAAGAAGCTGGGAATCAAGGTTTTGTTAAGGAGAATTATATGATATTAAATTCCAGCAAAATGGTATAAGAGTCTCACCTTACATGAAGAGATGATCAGAACAGGGTAACTGGAAATCAACGGAAGTGGCCCTAACTGATGGCATTACTTTGCTTTTGTAAGCAGATCTCCACTATATATATATATATATATATATATATATATATATATATATATATGAAAGAAAACATCCCGCTTTACTGTAAAAGGCAGAGCATTAGAAAAGGACCCATGGAAGAAAAGATTTGCTGTGCATATTTTTCCACAGTTTAAGTGGAGAGCAATCCATCAGATACATGCTCATGCCAAAGAGAAACCCGATGCATGTCTAGTCCCAGCACATTATCAGGACATCTGTTGTGTTCCACAGTTCCTTTTCCTTTCTGTTTTCACCTCCACCATCACCACCACCACCACCACCACCACCACCACCACCACCAGCAACCTGGACCTCAGCTGAAGGACCTGGCCTTTCTTTCCAACACTAACATAAAAGCACATTCAAATTTTTGCATTTAATTTACTTTTAAAAACTTTGGCATACTTATGCCTAAAAACAAGGCTCTTTAACTTTATTTTCTACTCCCATCACCTGGGGTCATTGGCTTTCAGGCATCTTGCTTAAAAAAAAAAATCAAAGAAGAGGCCATTTTTGATAAACGTATATCTGTTTCTATGCGAGATCTAAAATTTTGAGAGAAGTCAAGCCTTGAGGTTAGAGCAAAACTAAATAGCATGATTGAAATGTGAGAAAAATCCTACAGAGCAGAAATTTGAGACTTAAAGGTAGCATAGGATCATCAGGAAGGACCATGACTGCTTACTTGTTAAGCCTGATAATCCTTCCAAGTGTCTGCTAAACAATTTGTGCCCAAGGGGAACTACCACAAGGAAAAACAGGGCTCTGCCTGCCTCCTCCTCCTCCTCCTCCTCCTCCTCCTCCTCCTCCTCCTCCTCCTCCTCCCCCTCCTCAACTCATTAATGCTTTTACCATGTGTTCTTTATGGGGCATACATGAGGAGTGTACTCTGATAATAGTTTAATCCCACCACCCCCAATTATATACCTCCTTTAACTAGGGCCTGCCCACCTCCTTCTCCCTGCTTGGGATGTTGTTTAACAAAATAGAATGTGTTCACAGACAGGACTGAAAGGGCAACAAACCTTTCCCCGCTCAACATTAAAACTTGCAAACAGAAATGGTAAGGCACCAAAATGGCCACAGAGAGGGCAGAATGGATGTTGATGGACCAGGGAGGGCTGCCTATCACCCACCCCCTGCCATGATCAACACAACACCTGATGACCTAAGAGATGCTACCTGTGAGAGAAAAACTACAGAAACAACCAACTTTTTATTAAACAGCCCATTTTAAAGCTTAAATCACTAAACTGCATCTATATGGACTCTTCAGAGGGACTGTCTGAGAAAAATAATGGATTGTCTGCAAACTTTTGTCTTGACTATTTCTTGCCTCCAGAGAGTTGTGCTCTTTAATTATTAAAGTGTGGTATTAATGAATCATGCAATCCTGGAAGGAAAACTAGTTCTATCATTGCACATGAAAGGCAAAATTTAGCATCTAGAGTACAGTGCATATAAAGTACAGATGTACTTGCATCCACCTTCTAAACAGCTAGCACCCCCAGCTCCCCCCCCCTCGCGCCTTCCCTCATTTACAGCTGCTCGATCTGCAAGAATGTGCAGAAGTAAATTTATCTGAAATGGCCACTATTGTTCTTGATTCTGATTTGATTCCAAAAAAGCCAAATAATAGAAAGCATTTTGAACATCTATCTTGTGCACCTGTTGTGCACATTCTGAAGCTGCGATGATTTCCATTTACGTCAGATCTCTTGACATGCCTTTCATGCACCACAGTGCTGCTTTGCTCAACACAAATCCAGGATGCTAGAAACCAATGCTTGCCTTACTTTATTGACAAAATGGCAATGGCAAATGCTACTGAATGATGAGATGGCGTTGCATGGAAACAGGGGCATAGCAACCCAACTGCTGGGCCAGGAGTGTTTAGCTCACATGACTATATTTCAAACAGTTTGAAGGTACTCAATAAGAATATAAGATGTTGGCATTGTTAATGATGCTTCTCCCTCAGCAAGCCCTAAGATGTTTGTAGATGCAACCTTTTCTCTTGTTCCTTTTGGTCTTAGAATCTAGGAGGTTTGAACTGTTTTTCTGCTCAACTGTGTGTAGAGGGTGTTTTTTTTTGTTTTGTTGTTTTTCTTTTTCTGATCAACTCCAGAAGGCCTAGGGTAATGCACCTCCACTGGTAACCTGACTACCATCACCCTAATTTGCATTTCATTGTATGGCCCTGACAGACACTTGTACATGTTCCTACTAGATTGTTTTACCAGTGACATCATAACTCTATGAGGATGCGCTTGCCAAGAGATGTTGGTTGTGAGGCTCTTTTGGTGATGTGACTTCTAACTACACCTGTACAGTAGCAGGGACACGTGGGATTTGTGATTAGAGAACATCCAAGTCCCCTTAGCTGCCTTTGGAATTTATTAATGAGTATCAAGCAATGAATGAAGCCCAATAAATGTTGCTCATGCTAAGTATAAATGATCAATGCACAAAGGTAAAGCCGTTACAGACTTTGTGTATCTCTTTAAGATAAAACTGCTGGACTCCATTAGCAGCATTAACGAAAGATGCTGCTTTTAAAGTTGACTCCCCGAGGCTTGGTCTAAGCAGGACATTTTCAGAATAACTCAGGCTCTGTCATGATGTGTGTACCCATGCACCCTTCCCTGTCCTTAACAGAAAGTCTGCCAGGTTCTGGCTGAACATGTATAAAAGGTCCGGACCCTGGTAAGGGATCAGTCTACTCTGTTTCTGAGCAGCTCTGGAGGCAAGGATTCCTATGTAGTCAATTGAAATCTGAAGCAGCACCAGGCAAGGTACAGGAAAAACAATGCCAGCCACGGCCACTTTCTGAGCCAGGACCTGTGCACTGACATTGGCCCATGCTTGCTTTAATACCCTGCTGTTGGGTCTTGAAATCTTCCTTCTTCCTGGAACAAAATGTCCTACTTTGGCTTCTACTGTTTCAATTAAACACTACAACCAAAAGTAACTTGGGGAGGAAAGAGTTCATTTCATCTCTCAACTCCCAGATCATACCTCATCACTGAGGGAATTCAAGGTAGGAACTCAAGGCAGGCACCTGGAGGCAGGAACTGAAGAAGACATGGAAGACCACTGCTTTCTGCCTTGCTTCCCATGACTTGCTCACCTTGCTTTCTTATACAACTCAGGACCACCTGCCCAGGGGTGGTACCACCCCAAGTGGGTAGGACTGTCAGTATCAGTCATCAATCAGGAAAGTGCCCTACATACTTGCTGTCTTAGTCAGGGTTTCTATTGCTGTGACAAAACACCATGACCGAAAAGCAAATAGGGGAGGGAAGGGTTTATTCAGTTTACACTTCCATATTGCTGTTCATCACTGAAGGAAGTCAGGACAGGAATTCAAACAGGGCATGAACCTGGAATCAGGAACTGATGCAGAGGCCATGGGAGGAGCTGCTTACTGGCTTGCTTCCCATGACTTACTCAGCCTACCTTCATATAGAAGCCAGGACCACCAGCCTAGGGATGGCACCACCCACCATGGGCTGTGCCCTCCCCATTGATCACTAAATAAGAAAATGCCTTATAGCTGGATCTCATGGAGGCATTTCCTCAGCTGAAGCTCCTTCCTCTCTGATACCTCTAGCTTGTGTCATGTTGACACGCAAAATTAGCAAGTACCCTTGCCTACAGGTGTATTTGATGGAGTAATTTTCTCAGCTGAGGGTCTCTCTTTCCACGTGATCCCAGCTTTGAGTCAAGTCTAACCAGCCCACAGGGGTCCCATGGTTTCATTTTGGACTGAGCCTCAGACTTTGCAGCTGATCCTAACTGAAGATATGTTTTATAGTTGGGGGAATGATTGAAAAAAGAAAACCAAAAACCTCATTTTTTTTTTTGTATGGAGGGTGTCATCAGAATATATCATCTTTTTGGGTTTTAGTGGAAGAGTGGATTTTCTAGGCTTCCGTATATTTTCTTCCTTCCTTTGGCCCAGCCCTCTTTTTCTCTTCATCCATTTGGGAAAGAGTAGAGAAGCCATTTGAAACTTGAGGAAGGCAGTGTTTCTGGCCTTCAGCATTCCTCAGCTTCTCAACCCTTTGGTTTTGAAATATTAATTCACATCCTGCCTTGTTAATCAAAAATAGAGGATGGATTGTAACTAAGTTAGCCAGTCAAAGCTTGCCACCAGCTTGAAGTTAGATAGTTGGTTTAATTTCTATGCCCGCTTCTTAGTGGCTCAGGACCTTTGGAAATGACAGCCACCTTTACCTTCATACCCCCATGCATGGGTACCCACATCTGACCCGTGCATGGGGGACTCAGCGCACTTGGAATGAGAGCGCTGTGGAGTCAATCCTGGGGCTTTGCTGAGTTTCCATGCAGGTTTCTGAGGTACCAGCCTGGAGCAGAGTTCTGTCCCCAGCCTGGTACCTAAGAACACAGAAGGAAGTCATCACATTTTTGTCAGACAGAGATCCCATTGTAAATACCCTGGGCTCATCCTTCATGAACGGCTGCATTCTGGGCACCGTGCAACACTACATAGTCGTCATCAATGAAGAGCAAAGAAAGTTCTGGACCCTCGAGAGACCTCTTAACCTGAGTTTCAACTTATGTTTTTATTTTTAAACCTTTAGCAGTCAACATTGGGCAAATGGTCCCAGATCAAGTGCAAAAGTACCCCAGCTAGAGCCAGGAGGGTTTGCGTAGGGCATCAGGGGATCAATGGAAGAAGGTAGACTGCAAGAGTCCTCTGCCACATAAATCATGTCCCCCAAAAACGGATGCCAGGCGTGGCTCCAGATACCAAAACAGAACTGCAGGGATGGGGTGTCAGAACTTATAATTCCAAGGATGCTGTCATAACTTTTATGGATTGTGAATATTCTACTCCCATTTGAGAGCCCACATGTTAAGTGGTCATCGTTTTCAAAAGTTTCTTATTATGATTAAGGCCATTGTGAATTTTATTGTCTCACAGCTTCAACTCGACTTTTCTTCCACCAGTTAGTTACTAAAACTAAGCTATCATGGAATTATCTTGTCTCTTTTATTAACAAAAGTTATTAAGTGTTATTTAAATGATCAAATACATGAAGGTATTTGAAATTGTATTTACATAGAAAGTATTATTATTATCATTGTAGATGTAAGTTGCAATGTTCAGGTTTAAGGGGAGAGTTATTGCCTTAATCTAAATGTAAGAAGTAAAAATTACCAGAAATTTTAATGCCATATTTTTCTGAGTAAATCTGAATGAAAATTCTCTGAGGTACTGCTTGTTAAGCAAACCCTTGGCTTTTATTTCAGATGTATAGTAGTTAGTATCCAGGGTCTGTAATTTAACTTTGGGGTTCTCTGACTGGTGGTTGGAGGGTTTCTCAGAATGTGAGCATGTGCTTGTAAGAGTGGATTCTTGACCAAATGCATTCATATTCAAGAAAGCAGCTCACTTACTTCCCTGTGGAGACAGTGCAACTCACTGGAGAACTATCCTTCTTGCCAGCCTGGCCCCTTTGATTTCCTCCCGGGCTTATGATGTAGAAAATGTGCTGCATGTCTGGATGCATTCTGGATGTGGCTGAGTCAACGCTTTGGGTGTCGGGGACAGCCTCATAGTCAGGACACTGCTAACTGCTGATCAGTTCAGCTCACAGCAGAAGTGAGTTTCCCTCACAACACCATTCCTAAGCAATAGCATATGAACATTGTCTCAATCAGTAAGGTTTGAGAATAGGTTGCATGAATGCCGGCCTGGGGCTGTAGCTCATTAATAGTACAACCTGTCTAACATGTGCAAGGCCATGGATTGAATCCTTGGCATCAGGAAAAGGGGGAAGGGTAGGGATAGTTAGTTGTGTATAGTCTGGTGTCAAATGTACAAATATATCCTTGTGTACAACTATGGGTTTTTGAAGAATTGTTCCTCCTATAAGGAAAGAAAAGAGTCATACTTTTCTAGAAAATATTAATTTCATGTGTGGAATCAGTTGGGAGGAATGAGATATTTTTACTGCCTTAGTCAGAATACAGACATGTGGTATTATGAAGAATGTTAAATTCAGATGTACAAAAAGTTTATCAAAGAAAAAAGTGAGAGGGAATAGAGAACAGCACATGAGATACCCAACACACAGTGTTCAAATCTCCTCTTTTAGCTACACACACACACACACACACACACACACACACACACATATTCAGGGACACATACTCAGATATACACATATATATTAAATCAGACATATACAAACGCTTAGAGACAGGCAGACAAACTTGCACACACTCAAACACACACACAGAAATACATACACATACTCACACACACAGATATATACCTACATACTCAGAGAAACACAATCAGATATACATACACACACTCAGATACACACACAGATAAACACACACACTCATACAGATATATATCTATATCTTTATAGATATAGATATAGGAATATATACACACACACTCAGAGTCAGAGACACATACACAGATACACACACACATATATACACACACAAACACACTCAGACATATACACACACACATTCAGAAGTACACACACTTAGACACAAAGAGATTCACACACACACTGAGATACACTCAGATGTACATATACTCACTCAAACACACACACACACACACACACACACACACACACACACACTTCAGAATACAGAGTGAGCACTGCATGATGTTGAACTGTTTTTGCCTCTAATTACTGTCCCTGTAGACCAGGATAATAAGAAAGATAGAAAAAGAGGTCCACTGATCCCTCCTTTGGAGTATGGGAAATCCAAGAGATGGTACTGGCAAGGGCCTTTGCTGCTTCAATGCATAGAGAGTATTGGAAGGAGGAAGGCGGGTGTGCAGAAAAGACCAGCACAGACCCTCTGTCTTACATGTAGCAACACAGAGCCTCATCTACTCCTATGAGGGCAGGAACTCACTCCCTCTCAATGATCCAATCACCTCTTCAAGGTCCCACCAGGACCATGTCGCACCTAAATTTCAATATGTGATTTTGAATGGACACAAACTATAACAAGGTACTTATTAGCTCATACGTATGTCTTTTAGTTTACATGAATCTGGATATGTTTATTTACCCCAGAACATTCCAAAAAGAGGCCAGTATCACCTGTATATAATGTTTGTTTTTATTTTATGATGAGTGACAGAATCCCTATGGTTAAAATCAGCAGACAGAACCACCTCAACACTGACGTATTAACTTACACAGATATTCCCATTAAGTAAAAGACCTTTCTCTCTGAAATCTTCTCTCAGGTGACAAGATGACCTCCCATTGACAAAGAGAAATGGCCATTTTCACATTTTTACGCTGCCTCCTTTGTTTAGCTGCTGGCACATGGCAGAATGCTGATCAATTGCTAATCAAATCTGTTCCCCTTCCTCTTCTAACTTTCTTTGTCATTGTCCATATACCTTCCTTCCATCTGTTTGCCTTTTAGGAAAGAGAAAATATGCACACCCACCATGCCCCAATAGCCATGTTATTAAAATGTCACTTGCCTGGTTGCTTTAATTTTTACTTTACTGAAAAGCAGAGTGTTGCATGACACAAGGTATTGGTTTCTATGAATCTCAGAAAGATGTCGGCTTCCCAGGTGGAAAACATATATCTTGGGAAGGTGTTTCTTGCCAACAAAACTGTCTCTTTGGAGCTTTCATCAAAGTGTTCAGACACTGCCCCAGATGAGAAACAGAAGAAATATTTCCAGATGATCCCATGATTGTTTGGACACATCCTGAGCAAAGGTGGAACAGACCTGCGTGCTTTTTTTTTTCTTTCTCTCTTTCTCTCTCTTCTGTCCCCAGGTCAAATGGAAGTTTGAGCCTATAAAGGCAACCAAGGTGAACTCACTCATTCACACGACAGGGTAGATGGCTCACCCCAGGGTGCCCTTGATGGTGCTCTGTCCACTCTAATTTTAAACATCCAAGCAATGGGAGTCCCACCACTTCCCTCGCAAGATTACCCTACAGTCTAATAGACCTCAGCATTAAGAAGATTTTCAATTGGTAATTGGTAATCAACCTAAATTTCCTTCTTCTTAATTTCATGCCATTACTCCAAACCCTATCCCCTTGTTCCACCTAGTTCCCCACCCTCATTAGTGTTTACATTCTCCAAATACTAATAAATAGCTTCAAAAGAAAGAAAGCTGCCTCAATCATCTTGTAGAGAGACTGCAGATGTTTTTTTAAATTTAACTCAGTTCTCACATACATATTTTTTCTTGAAAAGCCTTCCTTAATATTAAAAGATTCAAATATTTTTTCTCAATAAGCAAAACAAAAAAGTCCATACATGGAGAGCACAGCAGTTTGTAATGGGCTAGAGGGGAATAAATGCATCCTTAATGTGGGCGAGTGATAATGGTATAGTTAGAGTCACCTTCTTTCGCCCTTCAGACACAAACAAACCCTTGAACCATTCGGGTAAAGTTTTTGTTCCCCAATGTAGTCTATTCTATACTCATTCTTGTACTACACATATATATTTAGTACTGTATCATATCAAATATCATTTATGTAATTAGGTGCATTTTTACTATATAGTATATACAGTATTACTAAAACTTGTATCATCTTGTGGTTATACAAAACATTGCAAGGTGGTTTTTTCATAGGGATAAGCCTCTGTTTATGCTTTATTTATACCATAAATTGTTCTTTTCAAAGTTTAGACCATTTAACACATTTGGTTTAATGGTAGTGCCAAAAAGATACGTGGTTTCGCTGCAAACCTTCACATGGTTTTGTTTTAGAAATTGAGATTTCCATTCACCTGCCTTCAACAGTCCCAAGCTATCTCATTTCAGAAATAATGAGGCCTCCCTGTTCCTGCTGCTCAATCTAGATTCTTTTAGTAGAGGCTTGAGTCTGCCTGGATCCTTCAGTGATGTGCCACTCTTGGTTCTTTGGTCTGTTGTCATGAGCTTTAAGTCAGTTTTCTGTTGACATCCAACCTGATGCATGCTTTATAAGACTAACCATGACAGAGGAGCAAGGCAGCCTTGGGCATCTTTGGGGAAGTTATCCTATGAACTACATCCTAGAACATTTCATGCAATAACAGTGGTTCTCAACCTTCCTAATGCTGTGACCCTTTAATACAGTTCCTCATGTTGGGGTGACACCCCCCATTATAAAATTATTTCATTGCCACTTCATAACTGTAATTTTGCCACTATTATGAAATTTAATGTAAACATCTGACATACAGGTTATCTGATATGGGGGGGGTCATGACCTATAGGTTAGGGACCACTATGCTATAACATGGCAGCCTTTGGCTCCAAGGTAGTGACATTCCTGGTGTTTATTTCATCTTCTAGAAACTTCTGATAGATATCCTGAAAATTTGCAACTGTTATCAGATTCAACAACCCTTCTGTCTTAATGCATGAGCAAAGACTAAGTGAGCATTCTTTGTCTTTATTTTTTTCTTCCTTAGGCTAAGTGGTAGAAGGTCTAGAATGTTACAGCAATTTCTAAGAATTTCTTGTTCACATGTTTTTGGCATCATGATGCTCTTTTAAGTTGAAAACAACTGAAATAAACTTTAGCCAACTTAAGCATAAGGGAGAGAATTGGCTGAGATAGGCCCTGGCATTTCAAAGAACACAACATGAGTTGACCAAACAGGTCTATGAAAGGAGAAGGAGCTGGCCAGCTTCTAGCTTCCTGGAACAAATGTAAAATGTCTGCGTCTTCTGCCATGTCACTGAACGCACCCTGTTCCAACAACTCCAGCAAGCCAGCTTCTATGTTTATGTTCTAAAGTCTCAGGATAGAGACATTGGCTCTGTTTGAGCCCCCATTGAGCCTGGTGCATAAACTACACTATAGAGAGCACACATTGGCAATACAGTTGGGCCCACTTTTGTGGGTTAAATACCCCTTTCAGAGAGGGGGAACTTGCTGGGAGAAATCCATACAGCAGGGACATCTGATTCTCTGGATTTAAAGTTACATTACACAGAGCTATTGAGAAGTTTAACTTGTCTTATGCAATCAATTTTCATTTCGTGCACCTTTCCTGTCTTTTGTTTTTTGTTTTTGTTTTTGTTTTTTGTTTTTCGAGATTGACATATGCAGTTTCTAACATTTTTTTTGAATCATTGAGCAAAGACATGGAGGTGAAAACCTGGAATCTTTCAGATGTAGCTGACCTTCAAAATCTCAGTCACACTAGTACTTGTACATAAGACGAAAATATAATTGGCTTTCTGTGTTTTGGTTGTAGCTCATCTAGGCTTCTTCCCAAGCTTTCAATCAGTCATGAGTGAGGATAGCAAAGAGAAATTAATTAAATGTCCAATCAAGTTTTGAGCTGTCACGCCTGATAATTTCAACTGTCCTTCTTAGTTGGTGTCCATTCTTCCATTTGGCTAAAATGCCCAGGCTCATGTTTTCTTCCTACACTCCTTCCATTCTTTAAGATGATATGCTAGAGAGTGGGGAAAGGTATTTGAAGTTTTGGAGCCTATTGGCTATGGGAACAAATATGGATTCTTCCATTCATATACTGTCCTTCTACCATTTTAAAATCTTGTCTCTTAATCTTTCTTTTAAAAAATTTAAACAATGATTTTATTTTATGTATATAGATATTTTGCCTACATACATATCTGTGCACCACATTTATTCTTGGTGTCTGAGGAGGCCAGAAGAAGGTATTGGAGCCCCTGGAACTGGAGTTATGAACAGGCCATAAGTCATCATTTGGGTGCTGGAGATTGAATCCAGGTCCTCCGAGAGAGCAGCCAGTGTTCTTAACCAATGAGTTCCAGCCCCCAGTCTTATATCTAGGTAACCCAAATGGCCACTCATGAAATGACTTGAAATGAAGATCGTTGTTCAAAAGAGAGTCATATTGTGCATCAAGTAGGACTGGTAAGAATCTGACCCTTTATTTGGTCTTGGGAAGACTGACCATGAAAAACCGAGCAACTCTTCCTGTGCACAGAGCATCCATCTCTCTCTGTCTACAGGACACTGGCATTCTACCATACTTTCAGTCTGTGGTCTTGCATGGCTATTGTGCCTGGTAACAACAATACCTATGCTTTACATAGCCAAGAGCAGCTACTGAAACTCAGGCCAAGGGCCTCCCTCTATTTAATCACATGACAAGGGCAATCTTCAATTCCTGGAAACTTAGAAGACAGACTGAGACTACTCTTCCATTCTTAGAGAAGATCCTGTAAAGAATAATAACTATGCACCTTTAGGGCCTATCTATCCTGGACTTTAAAATTTGCCGGACATCCTCATGAGATACTGTGGTTTAAGATCATCTGCAGGCACAGGTAGATAAACTGTGGTTTGCAGAGCCTCTCACTACACACATTTGATGTGACTGATCAAACACAAGACACATTTTCAAGAGCAAAATTGGGTTTGATATTGTTCAAAAACTAGCTCTATCTAATCTTGCCCTAGTCACCTGAACTGTGGGAATTTTTCAAGGTTGTCTAATTGTAAAGAAGTTATCTGAATGCTTCTTCATAGAGCTAATGGATCTAAAATGTTGCCTCTTATTAGTACATACTTCTAAATACTGTGGTTCTTTTTCAAAATAAGATGGTCATGGTAGTCACAGTAAATGATCTTTTTATTGAATATAATTATTTATGTTGAGATAGTATGAACTGCTACAGTCTAAGACCTGGTGATGTTTTGAGGAAAATGCTAAAGAGTTTGTTCTTCTCAGTGGTACCTCACCAGAGCCCAGGACCTGGATTCTAGTTGGCATTTCTTTAGTCACTGACTTTTACTGGTTTCACCTATGGAAATATAAAATGATGCCTATGTAACTGTTATGGGTTTAAAAAAAATAAGTTTATCTTTAGTTTTAGTGATGGGATGTTTTCTTTGTAACTGGGAAGTAGTTGCAGCATGTAAGTCAACTGAGATTTTTATACTGACTCTTTCAGAGAATGTCATAATTCTCCTTCTGTCCCTTAGGACCTTTTTTATTTATTTTTTGCTACATCAGGCATTAGAATGCACAGGTTCTTATGATTTCGATGTCCTATTTAGACAATTTAAACATACTATAGTAAGCAATTTCCTTGGGAAGCACACAGGCCACTGAAGAGGTCTAGGTGGTCTCTGGAGCCTACAGAGGAGGATCTGTGATTTTAGATCTCTTCACCCCCTCCCCCCCCACCAAATGTTGACCCCCCAGGCAGTAGGAAGAGAGGAACTGTGGAATGCATGGGCCTTCTGTTCTCTCATCCAGGGTATTCTCCATCCACTTGTCTCTTCACTGAACATCTTGACCATCACTATCTCCAAGACTGATGGAACAATAGACAGGTTCTCTTAAATTCTCTGCCTTTGGCCAGAATGTATATGAAGCTCTTGTTAGCTGCCCCCCTCCCCCGGATTAGAACAGACTCAGACAATGAAATGTGCACGGCTAGGTAATGCTCATCACAAAACAGAGAGGAACCAAATTCACGTACCACAAGGGACCCCATTACAGTTGTTGTCAACATTTCTTTCAATGAGAGTTTTAGTGCTTGAGGACCCACGGAGGTGCCATGTTTATGGAACACATGAACTCAGGGGATGATGTGCTTCAGGCTTGGAAGATACCAGAGGGAGGGCTACACTATTCCATCTCGGGAGAATGCACTACTTCTTTCCTGAGTTCTCCATTGCCTCCCAAACTCATGGTTGCTTAAATCATATTGTAATAATTTTCTCTTGCAGATAGAATCCAAGTGAGCATATCAATTAATAGTATTCTGTTGCTCAGTACTAACCCTTGATGCATACTCCATATCTGGTGAACTAGAGTTTAGAATTGTCCACTAGCTAGATTTATCAACTTTTATCCTCAACATATTCTTGCTGACTCTAGTTAAATGAATAATTAAGCCTCTTTCCATATTCTTCTGTATATGTGTACATTATTTTTAAATATTTATACACTTATGTGTACTCAAAATATAAACATTTTTGTTTCCATACCTTACACTTCCATTTTTATATTTTAAATATTTGCATTTAAATTCTGATTTTTTAATAAGAAAGCATTCTTACTTAATAGCTACTAATTTAAAGAAAATTTATGTAGCACTTAGCATATCTCACTTTCTAAAACATCTACTTGGTACCAAGAGTCCCTAAATTTCAATAAGTGGCCCTTAGAAACACATGAGTTGGAAAAAAATCCAAATTTGTGTTTTGTTTTCATTAGCAGCTATGAAATAACCATGTAGCTCCCAGAGTCAGGCTACAGCCAAAAGACACACATTAGTTTTAACCACCCATCTTTGGAGCTCAGGCTTCAAGTCAGGCCTGGCCTTACCATTTTCTTCTTCCTACATGGGGACACCAACACATCACATGACCATCTCTGCCTTCATATTCAGGTGGCAGTTTCTCCAGCGCCTTCAACGTCTGCTTGGTTCTTCAGTTTTTCTTACACGAGAACCTAGTAGGGAGCCTCTTCGCCAATGACTGAGCTGTTGGTGTGTCTCCTCCCCACCCAAGGCTCCTGGTTAGCTGAGGAGGTAGAGCTCAAGCTTGGAGGTGCTGCAGCACCAACACCATGTTTTTGCAGGGGCAAAGAGCTCACCACTGAATGCCCTGGACACATCAAGAAGTGCCCTTGGGCAGAAGGCTGCAATATTTGGGATTTCTGAAAGTTCATTTCTGACCCTGTACCAAGTTATAGGACATGATCAATTTTGTGTTTGCTTTGGGGGAGGGAGTAAAGTCCCTGTGAAGCTTTTTAGTATTTCTACCCATTCATCCATCTCCTAGGTGGAATTACTTATGCAGAACTCCTGAGTCTGAATGAAGTTACTCCCTGCTCTCCTCTTAGGCAATTTATTTTTCATTTACTCTATATCCATTTTAACCAGTTTGCTATAATCTAATTTAGATTAATGATATGCCAATATGTAAACCAGGGAGAAACACATCTTTCGCTCACAACACCTTATGAATTGGTCAAGGGCAGTGACAGTTCCAAGGAGACATTTCGGACAGACTTGAAAACTGAGTTCCCAGGACTGCCAGCCCCCTGGCACTTTGCCATTGTGTCGCAAGCCTCTGAGAACATCACAGCAGGTTGTCCCTTGATCGCCAATCAAGGCTTCGAAAGGTGGGACAAGTTTAAGAAGAGCTTTGACACAGCAGCCTCTCCTGAGATGACTCCAAATGAAGGTCATTGTTCAAAAGAGAGCCATATTGAGCAGCGACGCAGGCCAGCACCACAATGCATTGGAGGGAAAAAAGCCTACCAAGATGGTAAACAATCCAGTCCCCTCGGAAGATAGTCCTTATTTTATATTCTCCCTCTTTTTCTAAAATGGGCGATTGCCTTTCTGCCAAGGCGACTCAAAAGGGCCATGAAAGCTAAAGTCCTTCAAAGCTGTTAAACGCGTCTTCAAATTTACAATAAAAATCCAGCATGACAAATTTTCCTGTAAAATCTCTGGAGCATCAGGAGCAGCCCTTAAACCATTTCCCTTTCAGTCAGTATTTTAGTATTCAACACCTTGAGGAAACGTGGAGAGCCAATGTAGCGAGGAAAGCAAAACAAAACAAAAACCAAAACAGAGACAGAGAGGAGGAAAGTAACAAAAAACAAAACACAAAACACAAAACCCCCAAACCAAAAAAAACAAAGCCTCATAATAACAAAGACAGTGGGGGGCGGGGTGGGGGGGTTTGCAAACAGCCACAGGAGCAATTAAGCATATGCCAAAGTCAACAATTGGTGCGGGTTAGCCCCCGTTCTGCCCCGCAGGTAGAAGGTACACAGCACTCAGCTTGAGAGCAAATGGAAGGGAGAGAGAGAGAGAGAGAGAAAAGAGGCGCAGGAAGTGCGAGAGCCAGGCGCAGAGGCGATCCTGAGCCTCCAGACACACCACCAGCCATGCAAAGCGCCACATACCTTTCTGGCTTGCTGGTTCTGTCGGCTGAGACAAAGCAGTCCCATTCGCAGCGGGAGGCCAAATCAAAATGAAATTTTATTTAGTCTGCACTGTCCCCAGATTGGGTTTCAGAATGACTGCTTTAGGAGATAGCATGGATGTGGCTGATGCATGCTTTGCATATGAAACTGCAGTAGGAAAAGAAATCTACATAATCAAAAAAATCTGTGCTGTGTGTGTGTGTGTGTGTGTGTGTGTGTGTGTGTGTGTGACAAAAACCCTGGACTCCAGTGATTTCGCTGCTGTGTAGGCTTCAAGCAGGTCCTTTCAAGGTGAAATACACTTTCAAAAATCCTTAAGTGATATTATTGATGCATATTAGTACATCTATATTCCTTTAGTTTATGAGAATATGTAGTTTCCTGGATACAATTGTGGCACCTTGAAATAACTGACTTCTGTATATTTGTGAGCATATCAAAATTTGTATGAGAAAAAGAAATTGAATTTTTCAAACATGTGCAGATTATTTTGAGGAGGGTGGAGGGGCTTGTTCTGACGATTACTATACCCTCCGAGCCTTGATAAAATAAATTAAAAGCTTAAGTTTTAAGCAGCACTGAAACAGGCACTAAGAGCCTCTTTGATTTTTCCCTGGGAAGGCACTTAAATAATTCATATTAAGAGACTATTTGTAAATAAGGGGAGACAGTCTTTTTTTTAAAAGAGCCATAGATGTTGGCAATAATATTTTTAAATTAAGTCAAAAGACTCTAAGCTGTATAGAGGACACCCATTGTGGAGTCTGTGGGTATCTGTTTATTATGCATGTGCACTTGCCGTGTGTACCCATACTGTTTCTAACGCGGGGTTACTGCCTGCCTTGGCCAGGAATGGGAAAAGCTCCAAGAGGTCCTATGAAATAAGAGGGCAGAATGCGACTTGGTACTAAATATCCATTATTATTAAAAAAAAATACTTACTACACTTTCATTTCTATAGATCAGTTCCTTGAGGCTGAAAGCTGTCAATTATTTTCTTGAAAGATAAAATGAAAATAAATTTGAAAGAAAAAATAACCTATCTGTATAAAATGGAAGTAAAATATTAAAAAACGTGGGGCAGTCTTTCCCACTGTACAGGGCTCTGAAAAGCATGGGCAGTCACTATTCTGTGTTATAATTGTCCTGGGGACCTGAGGAGTACGTCATCTGCCCTTCAGCTCTGAGGAAGTCTCCAAGTTACAACCCACAGCTGCACAGAAACTTAGCTCCACAGTGAGATACAAATGCCTTAAACAATATGCTTTCTCCCCATCCTGGCAGCAGCCACTAGCAGAGGAAATGGGGAGACCCACACCCTTTAGTGAAACAGCCCAGATTCATCCCCCCTATTTGGGTCTGCATGTAATTTTCTTAGAAAAGCTTTCGCCTGTTCCAACTTAGATTGGCAACCAGTCAATAATAATGTTTACAAATGTAAAGGTCTCCTTCAATTGATCATTTTGCATTAGGTACCATGGCATCCTGTGTTCGGCTGAGCACACCACCAGCATAATTAAAGCCTAAAATCCAGCGAGAGCAAGTGGGATTTGTTCCCTTTATGGCCCTGAACTATTGCATCCAGGTCTCTCTATAACTAGGGCAGTATGTTGGTTTTCTTGGGGCTTGCAAGCTAGACTGACCCTCTTTGCCTTGCCTTGGCGCTATAATGACTCAGATGTTCATTAAGCAAGAGTTTTGCCTGGGTATTGTTTTTACTGTAAGGACACCCCGTTTCTGAGGAGGAGAAAAAGATGTGACTTCTGAGCAAATCTCCTACCCCCAAATTCGGTGCACCTGGCACTCACTTTCTACCTAATAAGCATCCGTGAATATGCAAATGTTCAGTATCTCAGTAACCTCATTAATTTATTCCTCAGGCAATCATCGAATGTGAACCAGTCCTGTGACACTAGGACTGGAACTGGTGCGACCAGGGCTCCTAGAAGCAGCTAAAGGCTCTGGCTGCTTATTGAAATACTGTTTCATCTTTCTTCTGTCCTTTGGCACTCCAATTCAAACAAAGACTCTTACCTTCCTCTACTAGCTGACAGCCAAATGCAGAAGTGAAAAAAAAGAAAGAAAAAGAAAGGAGAGAGAAAAAAGGACAAGAAAAAAAAAAAGAAGCCTAGGGTTAATAATAAAGATCTTCCCTTTACCGCCCAATGCTAACCAGAGGTGATTCATGGCTTGAACAGAACCTCCACTGCAAACCAGCCTCCCAACAGCCCAAGTTGTCTCATTTTGTTATTTATTGGGAGCTGGGTGGGGGGTGGGACTGAGGGCGACCTGCTTTCCATGCTGCAATGCAGTTGAACAATCTTTCACTTTGCCCACATTAAAAGCCCTGAATAATGTTTATAAAATGTTAGGGAATCCCGGTAGGTTTCCTATTTAACAAGCCATGTATGACAAATCACAGTGTAATGTACTACGTTCTTAATCTTTAATTAGAATGTGAATATCTGCTAGAAACGCTGTTAACTTTGACACGTTAAATCTTCTGGTTAAAGTGTCTTACAGGAAGAGCAGAGATGAAACATTGTAACAATCTCCCCTTCTCTCCATTCACCCAGACGGTTGGGGAGAGACGATAACATCTTGTAATACCTGCTCTGTAGTAATTAATCGCTGTGGTATTTAGGACCATTCAAGTAGACAAATATGACAGAGACAGGGACAATTAGAAACCTCGTTCAAGCTACATTAACTTTTTCAGCTATTACAGCACAGCAGCTCAAGTTTGCTTGTAAAAGCTGCAGAGGGATTGCTATGCATTAGCCGTGCGATTATTAATGAAAGAAAAGGAGAATTGTGTTTATTGTAGTTTGAAAATTGCAAATAAATTTCAATTATCTGCTATGTCATTTTGTTAAACATGCACTCTGGAAATGCCTTTGTATTCTAAATCATGAGCTACTTAGAACAAACTAATACCAGAAGCCCTCGGGGGGACAGGAAGGCAATATTTTTGTAGAACTAGCCCCCCCTTTTTTTTTGGTAGTGGAAATTGGAGATGGGCAAAACTACCTGAATGGGCTATTCAGGTGGGAAGGTCTGTAGCGTCTTGGCATGGATTCGGCCACTATGGACCAACAGGGTTTGAGTCAGGTGTCGCTAGCAGACATCAGAGCAATCAGAACCGTGGTGCTAAAGGAAACCTAAGAAGTTCTCCCTCCTTTGGGAGCAAGCTCGAAACAATTATAAGACATCGGTTATGATAAGTGAATCACATAAACTACCTCTCCTCTCGGTAAATCACATAAACTACCCCTCCTCGTTCTAGTGGCAAAGCCAGTCTTGGGGAAAACAGGAAAAATCTACAAGAGGTTCTATTCTGCTGTAGAGGTGATGGGGAGTCACTGTTTCCGGTGGATGGCTCATACCTACTGCCTTTCTTCAGTGTAGCTGCCAGTCACTTTGAATGGCAGACTTGATGTTGAACCACACACGGGCACACTCACACACAGGGAGTAGAAATAAGCATGCCGGTTTCTCTGTTGCCTTTCAGGAAACCATCCGTCTCACAGAGGCGGCAGAAGCTCATGCAGTAGCCACCCGCCCCTGGGTTCCCCACCAAAAACCGTATCACACAGTCCCTCGCCAGAGGCTGATGAGTTACCCCACGGCCCTTGTCTAAGTTTTTAATCCACCCCGCCATGTCTCCACCTTTGCCGAGCTCATGTGCCACTTGTACCCAGTTTATTATTCGATATGACTGGCCATCAGGAGCTGAACATGAAAAAAAAAAAAAAAATTCTGGTGTCCCCTGGAGCTGGGGACCTGATCCAATTGTCTTCTGCAAATCAAAGAAAGACCAGCTTAGCATGGCACAAATCTACATCCCCACCCCAGAATCTGTTGTCTCACACACACACACACACACACACACACACACACACAAAAAAAAAAAAAAAAAAAAAAAAAAACCGCTCAGTGCCCAGGAACAATCTCTCCTCTCAGCCGCGCTGCGATGATGTCAGCTTTCTGATTACAAACTGCTTATTTATGCTTCAACAGCTGCCAAGAGCAGCGAATAAGTGGCTAAAAGAGTGTCTAGACCAGGCTTTCAGGCCGCTATTGTCTGGGGGTTGTTACCTGGTTGACAGCGATGGGTCCAGCTGCCTGGTGTGAAAGGCGGCGGAGAGGGCGAGGCTGTGATTGACAGCAAGGCCCTCTGGGTCAGCCCAATGGCCCCATGTCTTTATATTCCTGGCTCCAAAGGGAAAGCCAGGGTCCTGCCTAGAGGTTGGAGGTGAAAAGAAATGTTGGAGGGTAATGAAAAATCTTTTGGCCAAATTTGTGATCATGAACACTTACCCTGGGGAATCAAAGCCAGTCCAAGTGGTCATGGGGTAAACCCAGAGTAGGCACTGGGAGCCCAGGGAGGGATTCATGGCTGGTGATGCCCCCAGGCCTTGTAGTGGTGGGGGGAGGGTACCTAGGCAAGCACAAGCTCACTTTCTGGCTTAAAACAAAACAAAACAAAACACTTTTCCTTTTTCCCCCTCACTTGTTCTCTGGTGAAGGATAGAGAACCCCTAATCTTGTCTCTGGTTACCTTTTAAACTCTCCATCCCCGTAGTTGGATGAGAGTTCAAAAGCCTTCTTTTTTAGTGTTCTTGGTAGAAGGCTGAAAGAATACGAAGCAGCCCAACATTTGGGGAAAACTAAGAAGCTTTGCAAGCTGACGTAAATGCTTAATTAGAATTTACAACCTTCGAATGTTCCTTCCCCGCTTATTTCCGGCCATAACCTCCATCTGAGATTCTAAGTGCAGATTTAAATGTTCCAAAATGCTGCCTTCCACCCCGCATGCCACTATCCACGGGACTTGATTGACACCAATCATTATGGCCTCAATCTTGCTCCCCTCCTCACCCCCACATCATAGTTTAGGGTTCCTGGGACAAGAAGAATACTGTTTAATGTGATCACAGATGGGTATTCATTTGAATACAGTAGTCAGAATGGAGTGGTGTATTCTGTGCTTCCTGTTGGCCAGCCCTTGTTCCATTACTTACTCCTTGTGAGGAACCGAAGCATTGATTTTTTTTAGACACCATTGTTCTGAGAGGAACAATTAAAAAGTCTAGCGGCCAGCGAGGCAGGAAGCCATGTTCACGCTTTTTGCATTCGTCTTTTTATTTGCTTTCCTTAAGTATTAAAAACGTGGCTCCCTGATGTGGATCATGGTGGCCGTGACCTAGGGTGCAAAACAGGGTAAATATAATTGTTCTCTACTCATAAAAATGTTTGCACTTAAAAAAAATAGCAATATCAAAGATGGGGAATGGGACTTCCTCTGTGTGAAAAAATACTATCAATCTGAAATCGTGGCACACATCCTGAGCCAGCAGACTTGAATGAGATGCAGGGGAACACCTGAGGAATCAAAGCTTAATTTGTGTATACAGTTGGCTTTCTCTGTAATATCTGATTCAGACTCCGTAACGAAAATGAAATCATGTTAAATTAACTGTAAAAAATAAGTTGATTTAATTAAGCACAGAAAGACTTAATAGATATAATAAAATGTTAAAAAGTCAAATGATGTGCAGTTACATTTCAGTTAACACCGCTCAACAAATGTACTAAATTTATTCCTTTCAATAATGATGTGTTTTGAACATTTAATTAGATAAATAATGTCTAATCACTTCAGCAGATCTGAACTGGAAGGGTTTCTTGTCATCAAAGGTGATTCATGCTTGATACGCCTTCCTTCCAAGGGAGAGCAAAGTCCATGAACTTCGGCTCTTCTCAAAGAGATGGGCAGAAAGTAAGGTAAAGATTGCCTTTCATGCCTCATTAAAATGCAGGGTTTACTAAACAAACCTCTATTTACAGTAACAGGAGTGTTATTCGGAATAGACTTCGACTTGTTTGCCCTTTTTCAAGCATCACAGACTATAAGGAGCTGATAAGAAAAGGTATTCAATGTGAGATGTCCTATAATTCATCATAATACCGTTTCCTTTAATAACTACTTTGCTCAAGTGATTGGCATGATTACAAGAAAATTACTTCAAATTATTCATCTCTTATCTTTCCTGTAAGATGTCCTAAGTTGGATGATAGTTAGCATAATGGGGCCCTATTAATTACTAATGTGGAAAGTCCTTCAAATTGGGGTAGAGTTTGTAGCCCAAATAAAGAAAATACTGCCAGATTCAAACCTCCATCATGTGTTGCTTAAGATGGTGCCACCCACTGTCTATTAGATGGAATGTCAAGGACATTTAATTCTTCATTTGAAATTTGCTAAGATGAACCTAGCCTATATATGAAAAGCACACATACAAAGAACATTTATGTGTATACACACGTGTGTGTGTGCACACACATGCACACATGCATGCATGTGCAGAAAATGCACATACACTTAAGAGTACACACACTCAATACCCCAAAGTATTGATGCCTTTTGCAATGTAGAAATAATTAACATAAAATTACCACTTTAAGCTTATGGTGTTAATTCGTCCATATCATTCTGGAAAGAAAGAATTCTTGGTAGAGAATCTTTCCAGTACTAATACTGCCTTCAGTAATGTATTTGGGGATGTGTATATATACAGCCATTTCCTTTCAAGTCATCATATAAATAAAATTATATTAAATCTTGACAATTTTGAATTTATAGATAGATCAGTGCTCTAAAATCATATTTTATGTCTTTTCTTAAATTGGGGAAGAAGAGATGCATAGCAGACCCCCAATTATGGAGTCCAATTCTCTTTTGTATGTATTTTGTGCATTTGTCCCAATTTGGTTACATTATTTCTTACAAAAGTATTTGTCTTTTCATGAGGCTTATTTTCTATTTTTAAAAACTTAAACATACACACATATATACGTGTACACACACAAACACACACACACACACATAAAATTAGGTTATTGTTATGAACCAACACTGAGTATGTAAAAATCACATATACTGAATCATAACAAATGTTAGCAAGGGTAAGGGAAGTCCCTTTGTGGGTGAATAGTAACATTCAGTGGGAGCGATTAAAAAGTCCTTGAAACTTTCTATTTTTTCCCTCTTTATGTAAACATTCTAAGCTGTTTTCAGTTGGATTTGAAGCAGATACACAAACATACTCCCATGTATGTAAAGTTCAACATAAATATAGAAAAAAAAAAGCAATGTGACCCATATACTCGGGAATCTAGAAAGCCAAAGTACTAGAAAGCTGCTTCTCTGCTGGGAAGAGCTTCACTGTACTCTCTGAAAGCCCGGGATATTAGAAGACTGTTCATCCCCTTCCAGCCCTGCTCACAACCTGCTCATGCAGTGCCTTCCATTAAGGGTCTGCAACCCTTCCTTTGTGCTGGGCACTCTATTCTTTAGTCTTGTTTTTCTGCTCTCCTGGCTAAGCCTGGAGTTTCAGGATCTGTCGTATATCCAATCATTAACTTATTTCTGTGTGTGCTAGCCTTCTGTCTGTCCTGGGACTTGAATTGCTAAGGCCACACTTCTTTGGGACCCTTCAGGTATCCAGTCCTAGTAAAACGTTGCTCATGTTTCTATTGGCAAGGGACAACCTAGAATTCAAAATATAACCCAGCCATCACCTCCCATTCAAATGCACAGTGTTTCCATGTAACAAACTCACTCACGGGGATTGGTTTGTTCAGACCTTTGTTATTTAGGTTCATGTTTCTAAGACTCATGGAAGAGTCTGGATCATGTCTATTTTATAATATATTATTGAACTTAAAACTTTAAAACTTCCAAAAGGAAAATATTCTTATCTAATGATAGTTTCATTAAGTATTGGTAACAGTGACTAAGATATGTATACATAAGGTAAAAATTACTTCATCTTGCACTGCATACAAAGCATCATACAATGTAAATTTAATATTACTAAAAAAGTGAGGTTTTGTTTCTTCTTTTCGTGTGTGTGTGTGTGTGTGTGTGTGTGTGTGTGTGTATGTATGTGTGCGTGTGTGTGTGTGTGTGTGTGTGTGTGTGTGTGCGTGCGTGTATGTGTGTGTGTGTGTGTGTATATGTGTGTGTGTGCGTGTGTGTGTGTGTGTGTGTGTGTGTGTGTGCGCGTGCGTGCGTGCGTGCGTGCGTGCGTGCGTGCGTGCGTGCGTGTGTGTGTGTGTGTGTGTGCGCCCATTCTCTTCATTTTCTGTCAGTTTTGCTCGCCTTATGAAGGCTCTTACATCGTGAAACTTGGAGTTTTGTGCTTACTTGCAAGCAGTTTAAATCTTCTATTTAAAATTCAGGAAAGTAGTCTTGTTTGGGTGGCTTTCTCATGTGCGAGTTGCATAGTCTGGAACTTGGCCCTTCTCCGGAATAAATTAAATTCCAAAGGCCACGTGAGCCCGTGCTTAGTCATGAGTGTCCCAGGAAAACTGCGAAGTCACTCCCTTCCTCAGTTTCTTCTTTTGCAAAGGATGTTTCTGATCCAAACTATTTTTAAAACTTCCACTCACGTGCTCTGGAGAAAAGACAGACCCTGTTACTAAATCTAACTGATACAGAATGTAAGGACCTGAAGAAAAATGCAGCAGGATAGAAGTGAGTTTTGTTCTTTGAATGGCAGATGTCAATTCCTTGGGGATTTTGTCCATGCTTTTCATCAATTAAAATGCTCATAGACACAATATGAGATGATTTAGGGTCACGGAAGTGGGCTGAGACTGAGAGCTTGAGAGTTCTGCTTGGAAGTGTGGCTGGTGTCGCCCTCCGAGGAGTCGCTCCACTCTGGGCATCCCATCCTCCACCCATGACTTCTGCTTCTGGAGGGGTCATGGGAACTTTAAATTGAAAACAAGATATAAGATAACAAAGAAATATGAAATTGAAGGAACATTTTGATTTTTTTAAGAACTAAATTCTTTTTAATTCCATTGACCCATAGTAATTAGATCCGACATGCATCTGTGTCACTGACCCATTTAGAAAGATTGATTTAAAATTTTTTGAGGAGGGAGGGACTTTAATGTGAAGAACCCCCCCTTTTTCCTTGTGTTTGTAATTGTATGACACCATTCTATCATAAAGTTATTTAATATGTAAGTTTATTGCTACATAAATAGAAAGCATGGTTTTTAGAAATAAAAAAGAACAAAATTGGAGGACCAGCAGGATAGATCAATGGGTGGTTCTTGTCACCAGATGAAGTAAGTCCCAAAACCCGAGTTCAGTTCCTGGAGCAGAAAGCTGACTGCCCCGAGGTGTCCACTGGCCTCTATGAGACATGTACTATGATGCATGCCCATGTATATACATCAATCATACACAAAAATAATAAACAATTTTAAGTTTGGAATCAGATGCCTCATTAGTGCAGTATCATGTCAGTTTCATAAAAAACGGTTGAAGTTTATTCTTTTATTGCACTAAAAACACACAAAAATTGTTATTAAAAAGACATGTATGCACGCCTTTAACCCCAGCACTGTAAAGGCAGAGGCAGGTAGATCTCTGAATTTGAGGCCAGATTGGTCTACAGAGTGGGTTTCAGACAGCCAGGGCTACAAAGAGAAACCCCGTGTTAAAAGAAAAAAGATATGTGTAAACAAGATCATGAGACTGTGGTTAAAATATTTTTGCTGCCAGATCAAGTATATGCTGTGTGGAATATGCACAAAACAGTTCTTTGTCTTTCTTTCAGGGTTGGCTGAAGAATTCTTTAAAATAACCTTTTAAAATTGTGTGTGTGTGTGTGTGTGTGTGTGTGTGTGTGTAAAAGAGAAAGAGAGAGAGAGAGATAGAGAGAAAGAGAGAGAGAGAGAGAGATTTCATGGGCTGCAGGAGGAGCTCAGAGGGCAAGCAATACTGTGCACGTGGGGGGGGTTGTCTTTGCATTATACCTATTTTGGTCCTCACTTGCTACTGTAGATGGCAGGTTACCTAGTCTGTGAGTTTCCAGGGATTCTCCTGTATCTGCTTCCCATCTCACTGCAAGTATGTAGATGAGTACTACCACACCCAGGTTGACCAGCTTCCTGGGGATCTGAACTCAGGTCCTCAAGGTTTCAGGGCAAGCCCTTTATCCACTGAGCCATCTCCCCAGTTATTTTGAAATAATCCTTGCAAGGTCCTTGGCATGGAACGCATGAAGAGCAAAGGACAATGTTGATTTCACACCCACATGTCTTCTAACCACCTCAGCTGGGGTACCTTTGACACGGTTACTTATTAACAGCTGTCAAGCCACTATTATCTGCCTTTGGGGAAGAGAACATCCAGTGAAGCTTTTAGCCCTTGAAACAAAAAGAAAAACGGAATTCATGCACATGTCCTGATCAACAGCTTATAGCATCACTCTCTCTTGCCAAGGATACCCCTAGTATTGCAAAGAACATGACTAGAAGACAAAGAGAAAGCATGAAATTATAAAAAAGCTGGCAGAGCCATGAAATAGCATGATATTTCATGGCAGTTTTATTTCAACTATGAAAATAAACTTCTTTCTATTTGAAGAAGTCTTATAGAAATCAACTACTTTTACACACAAACACACACAGAGAGAGGGGGGGGGAGAGAGAGAGAACCTTTTTCAGTAGTAGGATAGACATACATAAAATGAATTAAAATAGAATTTCTATATAATGGAGCTAACTAGACATCTTACTAGACCTTACTAGACACGTTACTAGACACTAACTATACCCTTACTAGACATCAGAGACTAACAAATGAAAAGCTGAGTGCCAGGAATGGATACTTATTTTGGAATTGACCAGTGAGGTTCCACAGATTCCCAAATAGTAAGGCTATTTTCAGTGCTCCTGGTTACCCTCTAGAACTTGATAAGACCCTACTATTGAAGATACTACATTCTTGACTCGTAGAATATGGAGAAATCAAGCTGATATTGACCTGGATCTTCATCCCCATTGGCTCAATTTTATAGTGCTGAAGAAAAGTAATCATCAGTCTTACCTAGTTGTGAGTCCTGCAAGCTACAGAAAGAAAAATAAGATTTTCTTGGTCAAGAAAAACACACCCACTTGTGCAATAGTGGCATGAACATCATGGGAGAAATCAACCACTTTCTGAGTTTATTTAAGGCAGCTCTGCAAGACGAAACCCATACCTAGTGTCATTATCAGACCAAAAACCTGTGGCTAGACAGGTCAGGTCATATGCTGCAGTTGGGAATCTATTATCATTTTGCTAAATGGACACATAATTAAATCAACTCCTAATGACTTATCATTCCACTTGTAGATGAAGGCATCTCTCCACTGTTACCTGTGAAGTTTCACTTAAGGTAAATGACAATTGACACCGAGACCCAGAACTGGCTAAAATGCAAGGGAATGAGCAACTGCAGAATGATCAGACATAAATGGAACATATACACCATAGTCTGTCCTCTCAAGGTTCAGGCTAGGATCATTTCAGAGGAGGAGGAAGAAGAAAGAGCGTAGGAGCCAAAGGTGGTGCATGGCTAGAAGGAACCAGTGTTTTCTGGATTGAGGCAACTGCACACAGGAACTCAGAGCAGTTGGGACAGCGTGCACAAAATCCATGTGAGCTCCAGCCAAGCCAAGTCGCAAAATGGACAAGGGAGCTGGACAACCCTGAACTGAGAAGGTATTGTCAATTGTTACCTGCTGGGAAAGAGAGAGTCAGTTTTCTCTAGGAATGTGTATAGCCTCTGTTAAGTTAAACACACTCCAGTGGATGACCACACATCCAAGAATATTTGGACAGACTATTTGGTCTTGATGGCTTAAAAATAATGACACAAAGCTGCATGGATGAAGAAAGGAGGTGGTGAATCTGGGAAGAGTTGGGGAATAGAGTGAATATGAATAAAACATTGTATGAAACTCTGAAAAATTAATAATTTTAAAATAGAAAAAAAAGCTTTCTCAAAGAACTCCTTAGTATCTTATACATGAATAGGAATCTCTTTCCTTTCAAACAGCAATAAAAGTCTATGCAAAAAAATTATTTATCTTCACCAGTTTCCAGTATGTGCATTTTATTATTAAGTTTACATCTTTCACTAATTTATTAATTAATTCTTTCAGATAAACTGTCTTGTAAGAATAGCTTTGCGCCTTCCCTGGATCTCACTCTGTAGACCAGGTTGGCCTCAAACTCACAAAGATCCGCCTGGCTCTGCCTCCCAAGTGCTGGGATTAAAAGCGTGCGCCACCACTGCCCAGCAACTGGCAGCAATTAAGTTAAATTCAGATGTTTAAAGTGACTGGGGTGCCAAATTTGGAATTGACATCTATATTCAATTTAATGAATAGCCTTCAAAGTTAGCCAAGATGATAAGTCAAGTTTAAAACAATATTTGTGCTGTTAGTTGATGGTAAGGAGGGAGGGATATGAACTGGTCACATAAAGTTTGCAAATCAGTCAGTGTAGTTTTCCACCATTCACACAGTCATTAAGTAAACATGTATTTAATTGCAATAATCGGCACCTACACATCTATTTCTAGGGCTAGAAGAAACACTTCTGCTTTTTCTCCATTTTCATGTGGCATGTGGCTTAGGAAAGGGACTAAACGCCAATGAGTTTTTATAATATAATGAAATAAGAATTAAAAAGGACTGGTATCTATGGAGTTAGGGAAACACAGTACAGGGAGCCCTCTGAGCATCCCTAGGAAGATCTCTAGCTTTAAAGCCACAGAAGGCTGTAGTAGGTAGCCATTTCAGCTTGGATCTGGAAGTTCCAACCCCCATTGAGACTCTGGCAACTGTCATGCCTACAAGGCAGGGCGAGGGGAGGGCCTGGAGACCCGAGAGCAGGATGGGCCAGCGCTCTCGCTGTGCACTCTCTGTGCCAGGACGCTGAACGGTGAAGGTGGACTGTGCAGAGCTCAGGAGAACACCACTGGACTGCGTTACACCTTCCCCAGACCCTGCGACCTACCTATTACTTAATTTGTGAGTTACGCCACTAAATAAATATCCTTTTAACTACATGGAATGGCCAAAATAATTTCTCCAATAGAAGGCAGTCTCCGGGTAGACACACGGAAGATGGGCCTACCAGGTTTCAGTCATGTTCAGAGAGATTGGCCTAAGAAAGCCATCTACAAGCCCCCCCATCACCCCGCCCCCGGCTACAAATGATCATTTTGATCAAGAAAATCATACCCAGAATCTTAGGCTCAGTCAAAGACTCAAGGGTCAAAGAACAGAAATCCACACAAGAGTGTCAAAGAGAGCAAGGGGCTAACATCTGGGTTGCAAAGACTGACTGTTGTCTGGAGAGTCGTGGGTGAGGGGTAGCAGCTTATGGTGAGCTCATGTGTGGTGTCTACACTCTCAGAGTACCATTCATCTTTCCCCATGGAGACCTTGAAGGGAATATTTGGTGGAAGATTTACCTCTAAGGTGCTGTCTGGAATCTAACCTGGGACATTCCACTGCTGGTTGAACTGGGCATTTCTCCCATATAGATAGAACCTCACCAATGGATGTTATTTGCTGAGGACTCATTCCCTACTCTGTGGCAAGCGGGGGAGTTGTGTGGAGACTCGGGGCTGTGTGGGCCTACATACTAGGCAGCCTACACATACCATGGGATTCCAACACTATGCCCCTGCGGCATTAAACTATGTTCCCCCTCTGGGTGGATCTCTAGGTCCATCTGGTCCTCACCTTACCGAAACTGCTTCCTTTCTTCCTTCTAAAAATTTATATAGAAAGCTAGGAAGGGAAGCCGAAGCTCAGAAAATCGGGGGATTTGGGCATTAGGCATAAGAAACAGGGGGGTTGTTTGTAGGCAGAGAAAAGACGATAGCTATGGGCAAGCCCTGATCCCTCAGATGCTACTCCGAATCAAACCTCCAATACAGCCAAATGCAGCATGTCATCAGACACTGAGAGCTGCTGTCGGGCCATGGTGTGGTGGCTCAGGATCAAAGGATTTTGAAGCATAGATTCTAACTTTCACAGGTACCACTCAGTCTTAATGGTCTCACAGATTGGAGACCTGGGTGGAAAAGACATCATTGATAGCACACGGTAAGGTAACATGAAACACACGGTAGGTAAAGAAGGTAAGATGTGATTTTATTAAGGTCATATGCCCGCATCTCCTTGAGTAACTTGGCTGGCTAAAGTTTTTGTCTCTTCTGTATAAGTCATGTGCGTTATGTGATACATCAGGTTTTTGGATTCTTAAAAAAATCATCTTTAGCCAGGCAGTGGTGATGCAAGCCTGTAATCCCAGCACTGGGGAGGCAGAGTCAGATGGATCTTGTGAGTTCGAGGCCAACCTGGTTTATAAAGTAAGTTCTAGGACAGCCAGAGCTACACAGAGAAACCCTATCTCAAGAAACCAAATATATATATATATATATATATATATATATATATATATATATATATATATATATATATAATATTTAGCTGTGAATATGACATCATGTCATCAAAAAGGTATGGCACATGTGAAAATTATTTTTAAAACACTTCAATATAGTTATTTTGCAAAGTTATAAAATGCTTTGAGATCAATACTTATCAAAATTTCCACACTATTTGAAGAGTAATTCCCACTCTCTTGAAAAAAATAGCCATTAAAAATAAGAGCAGACAAAAGAGACAGATATATCATAGAAGTACACTATAGACCTACAAAGCATTTGGGAATGGAATGTTTTTTTTTCTTCCTGTTCATCTATTCTCTCTCTCTCTCTCTCTCTCTCTCTCTCTCTCTCTCTCTCTCTCTCTCTCTCTCTCTCTCTGTTCACATGAGTGCAGGTACCTTAAGAGGTGAGAGACCTTGGACCCTTTGGAGTTGGAGTTATAGGTGGGTGTGAGCCTCCTGCCACAGGTGCTGGGAACAGAACTCAGGTCCTCTCAAAGAATAGTGTGCACTCTGTAGCAGCTGAACCATCTTTCAACCTCCTTTTCATTCAGTTCCTCATGTTTTAAAACCAGCAAGGCTGGCTTTGCTCTGCTCCCTTCCTTCACACACCTGCATGGCAGGCTTCCTTTGATCTGTGTAGACGCAGACTGGAAATACTCTGCATCCTTCACGCTGGACTTTTTGAGATTTTGCGCCATGTCTCCTAACACGGCAGCCTGCCTTTTTCGTTGTGTGGGTACAGGGTTCTGCAAAAGCCTCGCGCTGAACATGAGTAGGAGTTGAGACTCTGCCTTTTTCTGTGCTCCAAGACCTCGGCTCTGCTCTTGGAGATCCAGGAGGGAAGCCTCCCACAGGAGCCTCCACGTGTGCTCCTACTGCTCTGCATCCGGGACTTTCAGACTTCAGCCAGGACCTAGGGAAGAGTGGAAAGTCGCTGTCTGCAGGGCAGAAAACCCCAGCTTGTTTCACAGATAATAAGCTGTGTTGTTTTTCTATCAGTGAAGATGGCACAGGTGTGTCCTGTTCTACTATGTAACATACCTTTCTGTAGATCATGTTCAAAGACTCTTGAGAGCCATCACCATCTCTATGATATCAGTCATTAGCAGGTTGTTATTAATGAGCAGTGAGAATAAAGTATTGACACTGTATAGTCTAGCATATCTCATGGTATCTGCATGTTGATGCTTGTGATCCTTGGAGCCTTGAGGAGCTGAATGAGATTATTACCTTCACTTAGTAGCATGAGGAAACCATGTCACATGAATGCAGTGATTTGCTGGTAAGTTCCTTTATCAGCTCTAACAAGTAGCTAAGAAAGGTGATTGGAATTGTCCACTATGACCTATTGTGTTGAGTTTCTGAGCAATCACAGATGGTTGTGGAAGCTTTAAATGGAAGCATCTGCTTAGTTTTCCCATGATTAGATGGTTTGATGGTTCCCTTCCCAAGGGGATGCAGGACAACAGACTCTTGAGGTGTGTAGGAGTCAAGGAAGATGCTAGGCTTGCCTGCTCACACCCTGGAGCTGGGAAGTGATGGTAACCAGGAGCCTGAAAAGGGAATGGGACAAGAGGTGATTTGGAAGAGGAAATTGCTGCCTAAAAAAAAAAAAACCTAGATTAGGCCAAAATGGAAATTGAAAGTACTTCTGAATTTACAGGCTCAGAATGCCTGGCCTTTTTGAGCTCTCTGTGGACCCGATGTTCTTGTGGAAGTGTTTCATAAGTAATTCTGTAGCCCCCTGAAAAGGATGGGAAATGAACACAGGGAAATGAAGATCAAAGCTAAGCCACACCCAGGGATGATGAAGTATGTTTATCCTGAGCTGGCTGTTGTCTATATGTAATGGAATTTTGGTTGGGTCATGTGTGATTAGGCAGGTTTTTTAAGATGAAACAACACAACTGTCCATGTTTAACACAGGAGGAAACTGAGGCCCCCAGGGACAAAGGCTTGAAGTCATACAACTGTGAGAAGTCACTGCTACCTCATTATCCCTGGATTTCTCTCTCCTAGCATAATGCCTCCATTATTTGAAGATATTAAAAGTCTACAGCTTCTCTCAAAGCTTCACATCATTTGAAAGGTTACCTGTGACACCATTGGCCATGTTTCAGACTAAGTCAGAAGAAGGACCCAGGTTAGCACTGTCAGTGGCCCAACAGTCCTCCTCACAGGAAGAGGAGGCCAGCTCCAGTCTGCTCAGTGGACTGGGCACCTGCAGGGCCTCTAGAGGACCTAAGGAAGGACCAGAAGGTGCAGCATTTATTCAGGTGCAAAGAGGGTAGCCATGAAACTCCTCACATCCTGGATACACAAACCTCTACCCCAACCATAGAACTTATGAAAAAAGAAGTCCCTCTTATCAAAGATAGCTGTATACAGAGAATCCAACAATAGTAGCAACATCCAGGTTGTCTGTGCTTATCTAGGTTAGAACTTAACTTATAAATCAGGCAAAACATAAAAGATGCCTGACTCAGTCCTTCTCCCACACCTCTAAGAACTGTAACATCATAAAACTCAACTATTAGGACAATATATTGTGATAAAGTTGCCAGCGTCACTACACTCATACATTAGCACCATTCATAAGTGAAATCAGCATTAAAAGCACTGTGACAGTATACTAGTTGATCTGATAATCAACATGAATACTAAGTGACTAACTGATGGGTAGCATATACTGTGTGGGTACAGTGGACAAAGGAAGGATTCTCATTCCTGGTGAGATGAGAAGTGGCATGATTTTATTATGCTACTCAGAATGGTGTGCAATAGAAATTGGTGAATTCTTTATTTCTAATATTATCTACTTAATATTTGTGGATTAGCATTGACTTTGAATAAGTAATTTTGCAGGAAGCAAGACCATATTTGAGGAAATTTAATAGGGAGACTATATTTATACACACACACATATTATTCTTGAAAGTAAAAATAAATTTAAAAACAATTATAAGACAGGATTGTATTTCACTTTGCCAAAAGTAAAGTTGTAAAATTTACAAAAAGGGTTTCAGATGAACACTTTCTGAGATCCAACTTGTTATTTTATAACATGTTGCAAACATTTACAAAACATCACATCCAATTTTTTTGGTAATAATTAAGACATAGTTCTATACTATGTTACCTGGTAATCTACTTTCAGATGAAGGGAAATTTTCTCTGATGTCATTAAAATAGTTATTTATTTTCATTCTTCAATAAAAATCTTTTATTTTACTGAACTCACAAATACAGGCATCACTTGGCTAGATTAAGGTGGTCACTCAAACACTTTCACTCTTGAAAAAGCTATCTCCCATCTCCTTGTTCGTTGGGAATAATGAACTTAGTCAAAATGAAGAGAAAAAGAAATAAGTCAAGAAAAGAGCCATGAGATGTCCATTTATTTCTAAGGACTTGAGGTTTCTGGTGTTTCCTGAGTGGAATGAACATGGTCAGTACTGTCAGCCTGGGATGCTCATCACTGGACACCCTAATGGTGCTGCGCTCAAACTCAGGTCGCTTTTAATTCAACATTCCCACATCCAGTTCCAGTGAATATTGGACACCAGAGACCAAACAGTAATTTTAAAAATTAATAAATGATTTGTTTTAGGTGTGTGTGTGTGTGTGTGTGTGTGTGTGTGTGTGTGTGTGTGTGAGAGAGAGAGAGAGAGAGAGAGAGAGAGAGAGAGAGAGAGAGAGAGAGAGAGAGAGAGAGAGAGAAACGGTGTGTGCTTTCTTTTATGTTTCACATAGTGATCCCTCTCTGCTCCCCCAGCCCCCAACCTATTGGTAAGATAAAAGTCTGTGGCCCACACAGCCTTCATGGCGGGAGAGCTGGCGGGGGATGTGGAAGGCAGCCTGGAGCCTTCACCAAGGATGATAAGCCTGCGTGAATTTTACGAGTCTCAGTATCAAGGTTGCCCTCGCCCAAGGGATTTACGAAGAAGGGGGAAAAAGAAGAGAAGGCAGATGTATGAATAACCGGCATTGTAAATCTTCACCGTGGCAACCCAGAGCTAGGAAAAGTCTGTGATGGGTTCACGACTTGAGAAGAAAGCGACGCAGCAGAGTGGGAATGGATTTTCTTCAGATTCTTAATGCACTGCTTAGAGCCGCTTGGGGGGTGGGGGTGGGTGCACACCAGTGTGTGCCCGGGGAAGGGTGTGTGTGTGTGTGTGTGTGTGTGTGTGTGTGTGTGTGTGTGTGTGCATGTGTGTGTAAGGGAGGGCGCGTGTGTGTAAGAGGAGGGACTCTTTGGAAAAATTGTTAGAGGGAATTACTGGTGTTATACAGCTTGCCAGCTTTAGGGGCAAGAAAGAAGGCCATTTAGCCTCTGAATATAAATGACTGGATTTTGCTTGGGGTAGAAAAAAAAAAAAGATGTGGGGGAGGGGCGTGGGATTATGCAAGCCAGTAACAATGAGCACGTTGGACCTTGGGCTCTGCATCACAAGGTCACCGCGAAAGTCAGTGTGTTAGCTGGTGGAGGTGGCAGATAGAAGAAAATGACTCGCAGTAGATTGCTTCCTGCTTTGCAAAACATAGCAGTTACTGAAAATAAGACGCATTGGAGTGGTCTATAGGAATACCTGATTTCCTTCTCTCTCTTCTGTCCTCTCTCTCTCTCTCTCTCTCTCTCTCTCTCTCTCTCTCTCTCTCTCTCTCTCACGCACACACACATGCATGCATGCACGCAGGCACGCATACGCAGGGCCTGCTGATGTATGAAAGTGAAGCCTTGGCTCTAATTGTGCAATTATAAAACGGAAATGATGCGGGTTTGGTAACACAGGGAAAGAAGGCAGCTCAATAACATTGTTTAATGACAAGCAAATAAAGCTCAGAGGGGAAAGAGGTGACTCTTTCTGCTTTAGACTCATTAAGGAGCCTGAAACATATTGTAAAAGAGTGATATTTAATTATGGGCTGGACTGATAACAGAGAGCAGGGCCTCACTGGGAGAAAGAGACCCTGTGCTCCTAGGAGCTCACAGCTCCAAACATCAATTACCATGATTATCTACCCAGCACTTGCAAAATGCACCGGCTTCATGTTCCATCAGCGACCCGTAAACAGGCATTGCATAGGCAAATTTATGGGCACAAGCAGCCAGGGCCAGGTGGGAAAGCCAGCCTCCCATTGGTGCTCCCCAGCAAAGGAGGAAAGGAGCAGAGGAAAGAAAAATCCGCCTTGCGCTCTGTGGAAAGAACAATTTATTACTGAGTATTTGCAGAAGACAGCACTTGCTGCCTGCTGCTATTTTTTTTTCTTCTTCTCTCTCTCCTTTTGCCTCTGCTGCCTGTCTGAATGAGGAATGGAAGTGTGTTTACCGATCCCTGCTTACAGGGGATCACTTGGCACAGTCTCTGGAAACCTTGTGGTGCTCTGGAGGCCATGAGTTCCGGAGCTAGAAGGGGGCAACGCCTCTTTCCCTAGCAACTTCCTTTCAGGAAAGGGCTAGGACACCTTGTCTGGTTGTGAGAAATTTCGAATTTGGTAGAAACGAAGCTGCAAGAAGGGTTGTGTAATTTGCATGCACTAGGAAGTACTTGTGTCATGGTGTGTATTTTTCAGGGTGATTTGTAAAGTTCCTGGATTTAAAGAATGCTTGGAAAGCCTGGCAGATGATCCTATGATCCGAATGTTATGGAGGCTGATGCAGGATGATTGTAAATTTGAGGGCAGACAGGGCTAAATAGTGAATTCAAGGCTAGCTTGTAAGCTGTAAGAGAGACTTTTTTCCCCCTCAAAACAAAACCAATGTAATAAAAATAAATTCTTGGAGATGTTTGACTGTCAAATCTCTTCATAAGAAAGTACTGAAATAGCCTACATCTACCTAAACACCATGAGTTCAACTACAAATTTAGTTTCCTCATGAACAATCATTCCAACTACAGCCTGAAATGCTGACAATGTGCTCAGTTCTTCCTTGCTCTCTGTTTACATTTACATTCCCAAACAGACATCCACTCCATCAATCTGTACAGCAAACTCATTTGTGAGGAAGTCCTTGCCTCTAGGCAAGTGGTTGGAGAAACACTGGCTGAACTGGGTCTTGCTCTTTTATAACCACTTTCTAGAACAAGGTTGCCCATCACTAATTTGTGCTGAACAGTGGACCCCTAACCATGGACAGAGGCACCATGGGTGAATACCGGGGAACAGGTGCTGGCTCAGCTTCACCCCCAGCACCCACCTCAGGCGTTAGAATCGCGGTGGCTCGGAATGGTAAGTACAGTGCAGAGGAACACTCCTGACTGCTAATGTTCTTGTCAGCCCCATTCTTAAGAACAAAGGAAATTTGGGCTACTTTTTAATTCTACCCTCTCAGCTCATCAACACTTGGTTCACATTAAAATGTAAGAACATTACACTCAACACTCTGCTAATAATCAAAAAGTACCGCTTTGAAGTCTCCCTGTTTCTCAGCTACTACCCATGACAGATGTTTGCCAGAGAAAAACTCAGGGGGCATTTTCTCGCGAGCATTTTGGCTGAGAACGGTAACCATTGCACCATTTAATCGCTTAGCAGTCTCAGAAGCACCGGCTCCTTATTTATCTCACATCTTACTCCTTGCCAGCTCCCTACCACCACAGACCCGACCTCTGAAGACACACATTCATTTCACCTCAGTCTTTCTATAGCATCAATTAATAAAAACTGACGACGTTTTCCACAAACGCGCATGTCCTGATAAATGAGGGCCTGACTTAATTGCTCTGTAAATTAAGAGCTCACCATAGTGACAATGGAGAAGAGTTTTAATATTTAAAAACTCATTAAATTTGTGTACTTTGTGAATAATTAAAGTCACAAGACCACTTTAAGAAGCTAATTTAAGTTTCATTCTGAAATGTATATCGCAGATGAGGACAATTCATCTACCAAAAAAAAAAAAGTTGGCTAATTTCTCAAATTACTAAATTTTGTGACTTTTTGTTCCAATTAGTAATGGAACAAATTTCTCTTAGACTTATTTCTCTCTCTCTCTCTCTCTCTCTCTCTCTCTCTCTCTCTCTCTCTCTCTCCTCTTTCTTTTCTTTTCAATGACAAGGACCAAGGAGGTCTGTGGTTTTAAGGGTCAGTTATCTGTTTCTCCAAAGGGAAAGATCTGAAGGCAGAGGCTAGCTTCCCTTTCTTACTTTTACGTAAAGCAATTTTATTCATTTTCATCCAATTGGTCTTATTGGAAATATGTCCTAATTTTTAGCTCTAATTTTTTTTTTCAGGAAAAAAAAAGATTCTGGCATTTTTGTTTATGACTCACAGCTGTGTACAGATCTAAACACATAAGCCTCTGTGATGATGCCCGAGTAAACCACAAATCACCATGATTAGACTCAGGACCCTCCCCAAAGAACCCACATGGAAACTCCGAATAACCACCAAGTGCTTGGAGGGGCTCTTCTCTCTCTTAGATCAGAAGTCTGACTTTCAACGTGATGATTGCTCTAAGAATAATCTCTGCTTTCCCAGCCTCGTGTTCACAGCCTGGAAGGAATCTCGTCCAGGGTGGACGAGATTGCTCTGTGATCTTTGTTCTCTTTCCGTGGCTTGCTTCTCCAACCTGCGTGTTGACGCTGGTATTGTCATCAGTGTTTGAAAGACGATTAAGCTGCTTAGTGCTCATGGTGGAACGCACCACTCTCAGAGAGCACTGAGCATTTTGAAGTGTGAACTCTGGAAAAGGCAAACATAAGGACTCGGGTCTGCTATTTGTTCCAAAAAAAAAAATGTATGTACTGTTTTTTTTTTTTTTTTTGAAAGAATCATTTTTTTTCTGTGAACTTGGTACTTCTGGGGGAGGAGAGAGAGAGAGAGAGAGAGAGAGAGAGAGAGAGAGAGAGAGAGAGAGAGAGAGAGAGAGAGAGAGCTGGAGTAGAGATGGGGGTTATTTTGATTAAAAGATAACATTGATCTGTCTTCAAATAAGACTTCAGGGAAAAGAGGTGTGTACAGAAAAGACTAGGATACTCTAGATATTCAAACAGCACCCTGCTCTCATGGACTGGAAGAAGTGAGGTGAGTTGTCTAGAGCTGGAAATGGGAAGTCGGCTCTTGAATACACTTTAAAAGTGTACAGTTCTACCTCTGGTCTAACAGAAGTAGATGAACGGGGGTGGTGGTCAGCCCCGAATCTGTGTTTCTCTGATCTTCTCACAGAGGAATTTGTATGTACAAATGCAGAGAAAAGAAGGTAAAAATGCTCACAGAAACTAAAAAATACATTTTGACCTCCAGAAACCAACTTCTCTCACACAGAATTAAACACATGTTCTTGTGTGTGTGTGTGTGTGTGTGGTGTGTGCTCGCACGCGGTCAACTCATTATCTCCACTCTGCTGAAGGGCCTTCTAGCTTAGACTAGGGGCTATTCTTCCAGAGTTCTCAACGGTAAGAAAACTACGATATTAAAATGCTCCTGCGATGAATCCCATGGGATCTGGGGAAGCTATGCTGCAAATGGGATTTTGCGCCGTGTGAATTGCCAATCCCCAAAGATTGTGAAATCCTGTGGCTAGGCACAGGTTCTACAATATGTGCATTTGTGAAAAGGGAATGTCATCACTACATATTATTTTTACCTTTGGCGAGAACTTTATAAAATTTCAGAGCATCTCACACTCAGAAATACTTCTCTAAGGGTGGAGAGTGAGTGGAAATCTCTGTTGGTGCCAGGCTATCAACATTTATTAATTTTTTTATCAAATTGTTTTCGATTATTTGACCTGGAAAGTAAATGCACATTGTCAGATGCTTTTCCTGTAAATCCAACAACCCATTGGAAGCACAGGGTGGTAAACACTTCCATGGACTTCAGAGAAGGAAAGAGACTATTATTTGGAGTACTGACTGCCAGAGGAAAAAATACAGGGAATTGCAAAGTGAGTATGTATATGTCCTTTCTCTTTTTAGCTTCTGTTTGAGGGATGAGAAGGTGAGAAGAGAGAAGACACTAATATGGAAAGAAACATTGGGAAGAAAATACCCAAGACCACAATGTGTGGCACCATAGAAGTGCCACAACACAGAGATTACAGGAAGGTCTGAACCGCCCACATTACATGATTTTGTTCTAGAGAGGAAATTGGTTGAATCTGGACACAGCATAGTGTGTCTTTTCCAGAAACCAATGTCCAAAGACCCAGTGAGTTGCCATTGTGCATTTAAGGCTTGTGGAAGCATCTCACTGTCCACCAGGGGGCAGAAAGGATCCCTTTGACTGGCCAGAGACATCTAGACTTCAAAAACAATTTTGAATAATAATTTGCATAGTTTTTGCAATATCAGTATTATCTTTTCTGTCATTAAGGACTTATCTCTAAGGAGTTCACAAAAGGAATTTCAAAATTGTGTGTTAAACTCTGAACTTCACGGTAGCATTGAGCCTCTTTAATCTGAAACCAATTGGAGGCCATGACATGTCAGGTCTGGCATTTGGTGTGATCTTTGCATTTCTATGGGTTAGCCTTTTGAGATGTGGGATGTGTTCCTGCATCCAGAAGATTCACTGGAGTGTAGACGTCATCTTCTTTTAGAGGAACACAGGAGGTTTTCCATCATTTTAACACTATTTGATGTGGACTTTCCCACAGGGAAAGCTACAGTCTTTACCCCTCTGTACTCTTCACAGGGTGTATTTGTTGTGGTAGTATCTCCTGTGTGTTTTTGTTTACCGGATAGCTTCCTAGAAAAGGAGACCCCTCAATGTCCTAGTGGATCTAAAGTCACCTCGGGCAGTTCCCATTCTAGCCTATTGGGTTCAGGAGTCACACCTTTGTCAGTGGTAGATAGTGGGCAGCCACTTCAGAAGAAAGACCATATGGTGGAAGTAAATAAAATAGCTTCAGCTGATACATACCCAGGGGAGCTATAAAACAGAACTTCCCATGCTGTTGCCAAGTACGTAACTCAACTGAAATACAATCCTGCAACATCTGAATGAGGAAGAAAACCCAACTAAGGATTGGTCACTGGAGTTGGTTGTTCCCATTTCTGAGCAGTACATCTGTGGACCAGCCCCAAGTCCTACTTAGCACGAGCAATCTGATGAGCCATCACAGTTTGACTAATAGATGTAAAACGGATTGAGTTTAATTAGCACATCTTTCCTAGTCCATGCTGAGGGTTTGTCATTTAGGGAAGACTAGAGCAATATTCGGTAGCGCAAACACTGTGGGAAATGGAGATTTGAAAAGAATCATAATAAGAAACATGAGGCCTGTTGAGCTCCATTAAGAAGCCCAACCACATGGAAGTAGCTAGCCAAACAAGCCAGGCCCTGAGAATGCAGCTTCACAACCTACCAGAGCAGCCGCATCTTGACTGCTGAGTCACAGCTGATACCACTGGGGCCTTGCCAGAGAAAATAGAAAAATAAAACGAACCCAGGTGGGTTCCTAGCCATCCTTCTTCCAAAGCATGGTGATGATGGAGAATATGCATGAGAATGGCGGTGACATTTTCTGGTAGGATGAGAAGGCCCCGCTCTGATGGTCTGGTAATGGGTCCCACGGAGCAACATTCACATTCTGCTTGTGGTCCATCATCTTTCCTTTGGATGTTGCTCCAACTAGGTTTTGTAATGACTCTGTGGGATATGTATGGAACTGATTAGAGGCACACTGCCTTACTTGAGCATTGCCCAAGGTGTTAAACTGGTAAAAAATCCACTGACAAACCCTGCTGTAAGATTAATAAGAAATGGATCTTCCAAAAATGCCTATGCAAGCAAGATGCTGGTAGCTCAATGTGTCCTGTGGGTGTGTAATTCTGAGGCATGCAAGAGATGGTAACTCCAAGAAGGGCTGTCCTAATAATATTCCATTCACCCCCTTAAATGTCATGAGTCTAATTTTGTTCTTTCCTTACTCTTAAAGCTGCTCAGCTTTGTGATCTTTGATGATCAGTCTTAATTTCGTCAAAATGACAAAAGAAGTAATTTCGAGAATGGCTTGTATGCGAAAACAATGCTGTGGGCTGTGGGCTACGTTCTTTCAGTTGCTCTCCATATGGACTCATACGGATCTTTTTTTGTTTGTTTGTTTGTTTTTTTCCTGTCTGGTCCTTCTTACATTCATTTCAATGATTTCTTTTTTTCCATGTTAAGATATATTATAATTCTTTTTTCTATGATAATATAGATTATATTGTCAGTAACAGGCCAGGTTTGCTATGAGCATTTATGACTTGGGCCCAAACGGTCTAGTTTGCTAACTTAAATCTCAAGTCTACCACAGGTGACATGCACATCTTAATACACCCCTTCCCCAAATATCAAGGTATTGTTTAGGACTTGATTAGATACTGCAGTGTTATAGAACATCGTATTTTAAAATGATATTGCTACAAATTCATCTTCTCAGTTTTTTTTTTTAAGATAGTTTTTCTCTTTGGAAGAACAAATCAGGCATGTCAAACCAATTCTATGCACAGCTGTCTAATTGCTTGCACATTTGAGGCCACTAGGAACCAACTGTCACTTTGAAAATGACAGACATAAATCTGGCCTTTGGTATGTGTGTCGACAAGGAAGCCATTGCTGTGTTGGGGACTAACCTGCTCAGCTCTGTAGACCCACGCCTTCATATGCCATCTTACATGACTGCTGGCTTCTTGGCACCCACATTTTACCAAACGAGAAACAGTTGAAAACCTCAGAGGCAATGTCTCATGGATTTAAACACAGAACCAGCTTGAACCATTGCCAGAGTCCAAGAATATACCAGAAGTAAAGGTGACAGGCTGGTGACAGACACCTCCTAATCAGACACAGGTAAGTCCAGATACTTCCTGGTTTGCTGTGCCGGTTAAGGATAAATAGCTCAAAGTTCTATTTTAAGGGGCAAAAGTGATCATCAAGAACTCAGCGCAAGGGCCTGGAGATTTGGTTAAGTGGTCAAGAACACCTGTTGCAAGCCAGGCTGTGATGATACAATCCTTTAATCCCAGCACTTGGGAGGCAGAGGCAGGAGGATCTCTATGAGGCCAGTCTCATCTAGGGAGACAGTTCCAAGACAGGCTCCAAAGCGACACAAAGAAACCCTGTCTCAAAAACAAAACAAAACAAAAGCCAAACAACCAAACAGATAAAACAACAACAAAACACCTGTTGTTCTTGCAGAGGATTGGGGTTCAGTTCCCAGCCCCCACGTGGTGGTTTGCAACCATTTGTGACTCTAGTTTCAGAGTATCCAACACCCACGGATGACCTCCTCAGGTACCAGGCTCATATGTTGTACATATGCATACACGCAGGCAAAACCTTCATACACATAAAATAATGTAAATAAATTTAAAAAAGAAAAAAAGAATTCAACAAATGAATAATCTGATTATTATCCAACTAGTATTATGAACAGTGCCACTAGGCATTGTTGGACTCTGCATGTACTTACCAGCAAGGGTGGCTTTCTAAACGGGCAATTTAGACTCCAAAGTGATCTTGGGATTTGTCTTGAAATATCACACAACCTCACTTGCTTCTCCTGATCCTGTTATGGGCCCACAGGCCTACTCGGTCACCTTCCGCCAGATCATGTTCCCTTAACCCCAGGATAGCAGTTACAATAGTGTCTAAGTAGAGAAGCTCAAAAATGACTCTAAAATTCTGCAATTTAATCTAAATTATGTCTAAAATTTAATCTCTACTTTCTCCCTTTGTCTCGAGAATTCTGATGTATCTCCTGACATAAAATTCCTCATGCAAACAGTTTGTTGCTTATCATCTGTAACTAACTTAAATTTGATGATTTGACTATTCTCCTTTAATTTCTTTTGGTGGCGTGATCAGTGAATTCATTAGTAATCGATATATTTTCTAAGTGCGTGTATGCATGTCGGCTGTCACACACAGCATTCTGGACAACATATCTTGTTACTCATGGAGCGTTTCCAAATCCTGATTATTTAAACAAAAGCAGATTTTTTACCTCTGTAAGTCTTTACAAAGATTAAAAAAGAGAGAGACAAATGGTTATTTGGTTTCAATCTGGCCTTAATAATTTTCCTCTGTCTATTTTCCATTAAAAAGGAGGTGGTTATACAATCCAGTACAGAATATGGAATTTTTTTTTAGGTCTATACCTTTGATATGGTATTTATTAGTTCTGACCATTTTGCCTCCACTGTGATACAAATTGCTATGCAGCTTCGTTGTCTTGTGACTCAGAGCCTTGGTCATAGCTTCAGTGTTTCGGGGTCTCCTTCCTGTAGGAACCCCCGTTAAGATGCACTGATAAATCGTTGATTGCTTAGAGAACAAAGTTGCAACATTCCTCACTTGGGGAGCACCATGACAAATTACAGAGCATTGTTGTTTAAATTAAATGTTAAAGTAGGTTAGTCCAGACATTTATAATGGGGCATGTAATTAGCCCAAACACAGATGAAATATCAACAAATTAACTGTTTTTGAAGAAAAAAAAGTAATACTGGAAATACACTAGTGTGAGCACTGGGGCCTTTAAACAAATGATGTCACAGGGTCTGGGAAGCTTTGTCATGTTCAGTAAATTAGCTTGGCCTAACCACAGCAGAACATTTCCTTGAGCTGCAATAAAGACTAAATGCTTTCAGACTCCCACGGTCCTTTGTAGTCATCATTTTAAGGCAGTGCCTGAGCGAGCTGCACCTGTAAAGTTTTCTTTGGAGCGGCTGTGAGTTGATTAGATCTATTTCAGCCTAGTAGTGGTAATAGGCTCCTCTCTGCGAAACTGCTTACCCTCTGCTCCCCTGGCAGCTGGAGAGACTGGAATTAATCAGGTCTGCTGGGGACTTCCTCAGCGGCTCGGCAGGCCAGCGACTCTGGAATCATTTACCACAGAACCTGACTGTCAACTCTTTGTCATTTAGTCTTTTGATTATGCTTGCTTTCTCTCTCTCATTTTCTTTCCTTTTTTTTTTTTTTATCAGAAAATAAAAGTGAAGATGGATGATGGATTAGTCCAATATTCTATTTTACTACTGGCTTACAGGTATATGTTATTACCTTGGATCTACAGTAACACAGATGTGTAACTAAGATGCTGAGGATGTGTTATTGAAATTAAATAGACCTTTTCTTCCTGATGAAGGTAGATCCAGCTAGAAGCTAGGCACTCTCCTAAATACAGTGTCTTTCAGGCTGAAGAAAACATGTTTGGAGAGCTGGGTTTTTGGAGGGCTTTCCGATTCTGCCCACAACACACAGCAAAGTGCTTCTTTGCCTGTGTCCCCACCTCAGCTCTTGGTTCAACATGGGAGGAACTACTGCTCAAGATACGAAACACAGCATTCAGAGCAAAATCCTGCCTAGGCTCACAAAAATGACCAAAACACAGATTAGAGTCCACATAAAAACCACCGAATCTAATTTCAGCATTTGATTTTTCTCAGATGCAAATATCTTGATAATTGAGTTGTATGATTTTATGCTTAAAATTAAAAAAAAAAAAATCCCCCTAATGTTATAAAAAATAAACCACCCAAATCAAAGTACAATTTTATATTAAGGATTTTTATCTTGGGGCAACTTTTTTTCCCTCCAATTTAGCAACCAAGAATATTTTGTATTATTTCAGCTTTCTAATTGTTTGACAAGGTTCTTTGGGAGAGAAACACAAACTCAACAGATAGGGTAGAGACATTTAAATATCTTCTCTAGGGTATAACCATAATAATTATATGGAAATGTTGGGACTTAATGTTTCTAAAATTGTGATACATAATATTCTTGGATAAATGTAATCCCCCTAAAAGTATTTTTGCAAACAATATTTTCTTTCACCTAATTGGTATGAAGGCTGTAATGAGTCAAACAGAGAAATACTGTATATTGTAAATGCCAAAATGTAACGAATACATCAGTATCACGTAGCCCACACCAATAAATGTGTTCCTGAAGCAGACAAGAGACTGAATGTGTTTACCTTACGACATGAATGTCCTGCTTTCTGTGTGTTCTCAGGGCCCTGCAACAAGTTTCAACCAAGGCTCTGTGAATTATGTCAGGGCTGCGTACAGTGCTCCATACAGAACACCACTTCCCATTTGTTGCTGCTGACACTGTTTATGTCTGGTTGGGCCACAAATAGACATAAATACAGCACAGATCACAGGGCTCCCGTGGGGAGCGTGTGGGGTGGGTGGAGGCTGGGTGTCTATACCTTCGTGGAAGAAGAGGGGACCAGAGAGAGGCAAGCCCTAGAAGAAAGGTGCTGAAGATAAAGAGCTGATTTATATCACACTGAGCTTTTGGGCTTATACAATCTTAAGAATTGTATTATTTTAAAAAAGACTAGGATTTGAGCCTTGCTTACGATTATTCAGACCTAACTGGGTGGGGAGAGTATATATGATATGGCCGAATGTACAGTGTGATCACTGTCCCCCCAGCTCTCCCGGTCTGTCTCTCTCCTTGTTCCTGGACTGTGGTGATGGTTGTCATCCAACACTGTCTTCTGTTTGTACGGGCAGGATGCCCAGGTGCCTCTCAAGGGTCCTCACCTACACTCCTCATTAGCCACTCTTGGGGCGGGGTGGCCGGGGTCAGTGCACTCCATTGCCTGTGGTCTGAAACAGGGCCTGGGGACAGTGACTTCTCTGTGGCTTTCAGGTGTCCCAGTCATCAGGGCGATAAAGGGACGCTGCAAGGCTAATTTGGTACTGCCTCTTTCCAGCAATGCAGTATGCACTTGGCAAAATTCAAAGACAGAGAGAGAGAGAGAGAGAGAGAGAGAGAGAGAGAGAGAGAGAGAGAGAAAGACTAATTGAGCTATTTACCAGCCTGCAGAGCCACCTGGAAAGCAGCCAGTCATGTTCAGTGTCTTAACAGTATAGACTCCAGAGTCATTCCAGGGAAGAGCCTTCTCATAGTTGTTTGTTTTGTTTTCATGTGTCTTTTGGTATGGTATGGGAAGATGAGAGGGTGTTCTATGAGAGCATAGAAAGGGGGGAGGATACAAAAAGAGGACAAACTATAGAGCATTTGTAAGCCCAGTTATAGAACTAGGAGAAAAAAAAAACTAGCTGCATTCTACGAGAGGCAAGAAAATAATTTACAATGGTTAAAAAAAAAATTACATTGAAAGGGTTGGAATTTTCGTAGACGTCTGCTTATCTTTATTAAGTTTTCTTTTTCTTTCCTTGGAATAGGTCACCTTCTACTGTACTGGTGCATTTCTTTGGCCACTTGTCAAAGCCATGTTGTGATGGAGGCTGGCTTGTCTCGCGCTTTGCCTGCACGGAGGGCGGGCGTCCGGCTGGAGCTGTGCACACACTCACGCGCGACGCCTTGCCTTGGGAACCGCCTTGGACAGGGAGCGTTTGTTGATTGGCAAGATGGCGGGGTGCAAAGGCTTTGCCAACCCATACCCCTCTTTTCTTTTCAAACTTGGCTCACAATTTCCTTTTTCCTGGAAGCTTCTAAGCCTGCTCCCTCTCAATTTTCTCCGTTTGGTCCTTTGTGTGTACATCTTACACCCGGGCGTTCACACTGCCTGTGCTTCCTGCACTGAATCCTTTTCCACTTCGGCTTCAGCGACTTGACCAGAACCTAAATCTCTGCCACGTGGGAGCGGTGTATTCAGATTCTCTTCCTGCTGCAATATTTAGAGTGTTGTAAGCATTTCCTCAGGGTTATTCACCAAACGTCTGCGGGGGAATGGTCACCGTGAGGTGGAACTTTGCTTTTAAAATCTTGGCTAAGCCATTAAAACTCTCTGTGCTTCGTTTTTTCAGTATTAAGAGCAACCACAAATGAAGCATTTTCAAGTGTTCTATGAAAATTAATGGATAATTAATGGCGACAGTGCAAGATAGTGATTAAGAGGGCTGGCTTTGGAGCCAGGCTGCCTGTTTTGAATCCTGGATCGGCTCTGACGAACTGTTCAGTAATTATAATGCTTGAAATGTGCCGCTCCGTTTGGGGCTTCACAGTTACCAAATGTGTACTCAGAGCCGGCCACCGTGACAGTCTAGGACTTCATCATCACCAGGACACCCGTAGGAGATAGATGCGGTTCCCATTCCCATTTTGCACATGGGCCAGGCCAAGTGCTCACGTGGCGCTTGCTGTGGGTAGTCAATAACGACAAAGCTAAAGCCATTCGACGATTTCAAAGTTTCGCTCAACAGCCGGAGTTAGAAGACACGGCTGCGTTGTCTGGTTTCTGCAATCTCCCTCCACTTGCCCTGCATCTTCTGCTCCGTGGAGCGACGCAAACCTGGCAGCCACCGATTCCGCCATGAGCACAGTTTACAGTGAGCGCGGAGATAAACAGAGTGAAGCCTGCCTGGCATCCTCGCCAACCCTGCTTTCCCTGTGCGCCACATTCCTGTTACAGCGTCGAAGCCAAGGGCCCATGAAAGGGTTTACCACTGAGATTGGCTGCCCCTCAAACTGTCAGAACTATTGCCAAGTGTTGCTGTCAAATAGTGGCACATCTTTTCCCTCTCAGAATTCTGAGATTCTCTACGGCTTAAAAAAAAAAAAAAGAGTCCATTTGTATGTGTGTGTTATTCGTTTTCTCTCTGTGTGTTCGCAGGCGGTAGAGGTGACTCATGTTTTGGTCTAATTTATCAGTGCTGATATCAGAGATTGAGCTTGTCTGAACACATTCAGGGGCCTAGACTGTAGCATGCAGCTACTGCATCTCACAAATGCCAACACTGTATTTTTCACAGTGCAGGATTTTCCATGCACCTCTTTTGTAAGTATTACACTTTTTTTTTTTTTGGTTTGAATTCAAGTAATGTATCTTGTGTTCATTACTGAAAATAGTCATAAGAATTTCCTTTATTCTTCGCAGGTCACTTAATTTATACTCGAAAATGTTTAAGATATCTAAAAGCATTAGGGCCTAAAGAAACTTAAGATTATCACTTACTAATTCTGCCATTGAAATTCCCAGACAGTTACAGAAGGCCTACAGCACTTAAACTAAAGGCAGTGCACAGAGTATAGGCACAATAATCAACCCCGATTATTTTCTATATTATAACAAGAATATTTTCTGGAATAATTAATTGTATCCTTCGATTACCAAATGCTTATCATTTCATTTGATTGTGATAATAGCTGGACAGAGATCTAGCATCCTATTATAAAGATGATGACAGTGAGGTGGAGAGAAAGGACCTCACTGGGCTGGGCCACATGTAAGCATTTGCTTGTGTGTGTGTGTGTGTGTGTGTGTGTGTGTGTGTGTGTGTGTGTGTGGTGTATGTCCATATGTGTGTATGTATTTATACATAAGTATGTGTGCATATTTGTATGCATATAAGTACATCCTTTGTATGTATGTATGCATAATATGAGTGTGTGTATATACTTGTGTGTGTGCTGTATGTGATATGTTTGTGGGTGTGGGTACATGTGCATCTGTGATCACAAGTGCAAAGGCCAGACATGTGTACCCTTTTCTATCACTCTATGTTGTAGTCCCTTAGGAAGGGGTCACTTGCTGGTTTTGCTAGGCAGGCTATCCAGCAAATCCCAGCGATTGTCTCGTGCCCTCAACTTCCCAGGGCTGGGATTATAGATAGGTATGCAGAGCCGTGCCTAGCTTTTTATGTGAAGTGTTGGGAACCTGAACTTAAGTCTCCATGCTCGAGTGAGTGGCAAGCATTCTTGCCATGGAGGTATCTCGTTAGCTCTGTTTCCTTTTGCAATTTTCTCTTGGGGGATTTGGTTGCAGCACGCACAAGGATCACCAAATCTGAAGCTGCCCAAGCCCCTGAAGTTTTTACATCTATCTGAGCCAGCCCTCCTGAAACCATCTGCAGATGGCAGTGCAGGTGCTATGGTAACAGTACACACACAAAAAAAATGTCAATTAAAAAATAACAAAGTAATAGATGTCAGTACATGTTCAGTATAGATACAGATTAAGAAGTGCCGTGGTCTGTGCTTTGAATCTCCAGATGCAGGGCCTATGAAGAAGGTGTGCTGCTCATGTCTAGGAAGAGGCAGAGCTGCTTTCAGACTTGGGTTTTGCCTCTGGTCTGACCTTGCGACTGCTGTGATCTCTTGCCATCTGAGTGTCACAATGAAGCATAGGAAACTCATATTTTGTGTACACAATAGTGTTTGGTCAGATTATACTTTATAGATAGCATATACACCACATATACCGCTTGGTTGGATTTAAAATTTTGTGAGTAGTGTATCCAGTAGCAAGTTGTGTGGGCTGTATTTACACTAACACTCTTCATTGTTTGTCTGAAATTTACCTGTACCTGGGTATGTGTTATTTGTGTTTGCTAAATCAGGCAACCCTAATTTGAATGTTCACAGAAAACACAAGCCACCCTAGGTTTGCTCAAAGCCTACCTCAATGTGTTTATGTGTTCTGGTGGCTGACGTTAGCCACCTCTTAGCATTGTTCAGGGTCATGTCCTTGGGTGGAGATCACTGGGGTATATTGGGAAACACAGGGCTACAGGTTGGACCTGAGTTGAATCTAAGCAGTTTTCTCAGCTCAGCAACATACGGCAAGCTTCACATCTCACTTTTAAATGCTACCCCCACATTTCTACAGTTAAAGGTGTGGTCCCCAGTATGATGCTATGAGGAAGTATTGGACCATTAAGGAATAGGGCCTCCTGAGTCATCTTTTGGTCACTTTGCCTCCACCTCTTTATCTCTCTAGCTTCCTGGCCATGTAGCAAGCAGGTCTGCCTCGGGATCTACTTCTGCTGTGGTGTGTCACTGCCTGCCCACAGCAAAGAGGCCTATGGGCCATGGAACTGTGAGCCGAAATGAAGCTTTGGTTCAAGGATTCATAATTGGGACAGAAAGATGACACCTACTAGTGCTCTCATTGTGAGAGCGGTCCCTTAGAATCCTGGTTAGAGTGAGAAGGAGCCATAGAACTCTAGCTGTAGCAGAACAAGGGAAATGATTCTAGGTCTGTCATTAAGCCAGATACTGGTATTTCATCACCACAGATACAAAGGTGATTGTGTGATGACCTAGATCTTTGTGTTTCATGACACTTTTGAGGGCTATGTGGCCACAATCAGTGGGTAGCCTCTGGACTTAGTTGGCACTTACAACATTTCTTGCTGAGTATATAGAATGAACACTCTGGAATTTGAATTAAGAGTGTTGAAATTAGAATTTAAATGGCATGCTAAGTTACATGAATTTGAAAAATTTGCTCTCTTATTTTTGAAATTAATTTATATGTTCCTTTTGAATGGGATTATTAGAAATAAAGATTACATGTGACTCATATTTATGGCCTGTTTTGTATCCCCTCGTGTGTGTGTGTGTGTGTGTGTGTGTGTGTGTGTGTGTGTGAAAGGTAAGACCTGGCTCAGACAGGTGATCTACCACTGAGTTATACCCTCAATCCCATTTTTATGTTTTATATCTTTTATACATTGTCTGGCTAATTTTTCCAGGTTGGCCTTGAATTCTCTTTGTGACTCAGGCAGGCCTTGTGATCTCCTGCTTCAGACTCTTGAGCAGCTGGGAAGATGGGCCTGTGTTATTAGGCTCAACTTCTTGACCTTTGTATCTATTGGAGGACATTGTCCTAGAGAGCTCAGGCCACAGGCCCAAACTAAAATTTAACTCCATAAACCCTTTGTTTCTTTTCATTTTTCATGTGTTTTAAAGAAATCTGTCTTGGTTCTACAAACACACACACACACACACACACACACACACACACACACACACACATACACACACGTCAATATATAAGAATGCACACACATGTACAGAGATAATGTGGGGATTTATCACGGCAACTCCATGTAGTTAAAAAGGAGGCTTAATTTGGGCTAACTTACAGCCAATAAAGGGGTTGGTAACAGGATCTGGGAGAGGTGAGGTACAGTCCAGCAGGGTTCTCTGGAGAACTCTGACTTGATCTGTCTTCCAGCATCCTGGATTACAAGGAACCAAGAGGGCCGGCACATCTGGATCTCGGGTCTTAAGGGCTCCCATCTCGGCCCCACCCCAGGGGCACATTATAGGTAGACGTGGCAGCTACTAGAAGCCTCATTGGGGTAGTACTTCTAGAACAGCTACGTACTACACACAGAGACACACATGTGCACACACAGACAATGTGTTTGACTTACTGAATGTATGAATGAAGATCTAACATGATGATATAAGAGCTAGGAGACAAGGAATGATGAGAACAGAATTCAATCCACAGGGAGATGTCAACAGTACTGTGAACATTGTAAAGCTTTAACCTGGTCAACAATTCATATCTGGACCCATTTCCCATCCTGACACAGCAAGATGTCTTCAATGAAGAAACAAAAAACAAACAAACAAACCAAAAAAAAAAAAAAAAAACAAAACCACAAACCAAACAAACAAAAAACCAATTGTGTAGAATCCCGAATGGGATGCCAGCACCTGGACATTTGCTAAAATGTTTGTAGAGTTTCAGCATTGGCTTAGCTACTGAATTTTCTGAGAAAAATAATCTAATATGACATATGTATGATTGTATGATTCCCAATTAAAATCTTCAAGGTCTGCAACTGAGATCCAAGATCGAATACCTTTTCCAAATTTTATAGAAATGTAGAGAAAACCTGGATATGCCTGATACACATTGTATGGTGTGAATAAGTGCTATGGTGAGCTCTATTACTGGGGGGTGGGGGGAGCAGGGTGGCATTCTGGAGAAGCATTCATTTTAATGAATAGGAACACTACAGTTCTTTTTCTTCTTCACCTCTTTGTTCTATGTAAGACCGTTGAACTCGCCCCTTTAAAGATTAATCAAAGTCTATATTTACAATCAGTTTGAGAATGCTACTATAACTTTGAGCACATGCAGTGTGATAGGAATTAATTTGACTAAGACAAAATTTAGCTACATGTACAGTAATGAGATACATGGGTAGACATTTTAGTGCCATGGCTGGTGTTGAGAACCTGGAGCAGAGTGTAGATGATGCTGAGTATTCGTCCCAGTGTTTAATGCTCTCATGTTTGTTTTGTTTGTTTGTTTTTCTTTTTAAATCTCCAGACAGGGGTTGGAGAGATGGCTCAGAGGTTAAGCGCACTGGCTGCTCTTCTAGAGGTTCTGAATTCAATTCCCAGCAACCACATGGTGGCTCACAACCACCTAAATGTTTTCTGATGCCCTCTTCTGGTGTGCGGGCATACATGCAGGTATAATAAACCTTTAAATCTCCAGACAAACAGAAGGTAATTGTGGCATTGATCATCTTTTCTGGACACTCTAGTTCCAAGAGATTAGCTCCATGCTGCCATATTTCTGTCTCCATTAATTTTCTGGGTAGGCCTAGGCCCTCTGAGGGTGAGTGAAGCCCAAAGTACAGATGAGGACAAGAATGTCATAGACACTTTTCTACGTGTGATTGTCTCTTGGCACTAGGAACATGGCTCTGGTCTTTTTGATGTTAGTCATATTCTTTCTATGTGCAGCCCTCTGTATTCAGTGTGGGAATTTCTTTAGGAATCTAAGGGCTTGTTTCAAGGGATGCAGTTCCTTGGGACCATGATCAGTCCATGCTTAATCATTTTCTAACATTTCTGTACTCTTTCAATAGTCATAATCATTGCTAAATTCCCCCTTTCTTAATTTAAAGGGATGGGGGAATCAGGTAAGGGTTCATTACAAACCTATTACACTACCAAAGGCAATTCTATGTCTCTTACCTCAGAAGCTGTCAGACCTGTGGCTGTTAAGCCTCCAGCCCTGATCTTACCCCTATCCTTTGACTGTCCATCTCATGTTTCCTAGAGAACATTGGCATTTTGGGCTCTCTAGCAGTGACTTGAAATAGGCATACATCTGAAAAGCTCACAATTTCAGAAGGCAAGTTAAGGACAATAATGCCCTTGCAGACACTCCTAACCAAACATTGCTTCTACAGGGATTCTTTTAGTTGACTTCAGATAAGAGAGGGATACATCTCTCCCCTTTTAGTACTTCTGACATATAGGCTGACCTCCTTCAGCCCCTCTTCCCTTCTACACTGCATAGTCTTCTAATGTAGATGGAGGGGAGGCAGTGCTCACTTGGGAGGCCATGATAAAAACAGAGAAAGCAAGACTGTTTTGCTTCCTCTTAATGAACTGAGGATGGTGTCTGATCCAATTGCTTCTATTTATCACCTTTACATGGGTACTACTCTCTAAAAACAGAACAATAGAGCACAGGCTTGCTACCTATTCAGAATACTAGCAGTTTAAAAGAAACATTATTTTGAGCAAAAACTAACCTATTATAACATAGTATCTAACAAGCAATGGCCACATGGAAATAAATCTGGGGAATCTCAGGTTTCAAACTGCTACTTAAGTGCCTCTGGGCTAAAAGTTACCAAATTGAATGGGCAAGTAAGTATGGTCATTAAAATCTAAGTAGATGAAAATTGGATAATTGCATGCTGCTTTTTATCCTGCCACACATTGTATTAAAAGTTACTGTGTAGAACCATCTTCTCACGGAATAAATAGATCAGACAGTTAAACAAGCGACTGTTTCCACATTCTCTGTTGGAGAAGTGCCATTGAATGGCAGGTCTTTATTGCTCCTCTGATGTCCAGCTCTGGGCCTTCCACAAAACAGTTACTCAATAAAGATTTTCTGAGTCTATAAAAATGTGAATGTAAACAAAACTCCCAACTTTCCATTAAAATTTAAGAGAATACAGTAGATGGAATTATTTTAAAACATAGTCTAGAATCAAACATAATTCATCTCTACTTGGCTTTCAATTAGTAAGAAGTGGACATTGTTATTAACTTTCAAATATGCTTGATAGTCATAAGATAGGGTATTTGCAGTGTAAATTAATGTAGAAGAAAAGTCATCCACCATTGTATTAATAAGTTTGTGGTCCTTTACACATGGTGTTCATAATATTATTTTAGAGGTCCTAAGGGAACTATAAAATTCCAACTGAGATCTCCTCTTTAGCTTCAAGCTAAAGCAAATAATTCACTATTGAGTATCCAGTCAGTCAAATGCTTGGGAGCCTAGGATTGCTGGAGATTGTTTATGTCAGGTGTGATGTTTTATACTCAATAAATGCTTCCTGACTAGAAGATGAATCAGCAAAAGAAGTCAGCAGTGCAGCCATTCATGTATGATTGTCTGGGTGACAGGAGATGGTCAAGACATGCAAAAACCTCACATTGCTGAGTGGACTTTCACATAGGACTAAGCATGTGCTTTTAGCATTTAGGAACTTGTACCAAAAAAAATGAATTTCCAATGTAACAATGCAATTTTTTAAAATTGTTCCAAAGACTCTTCAGGGGAATCAAAGAATTCAGCTTAAAATCAAGGGAGACTCTAGCCACTTATCCTGCTACCAGAGGGTATCCTATACCCTTTAGGGTTCAGGCGTGTTAATGCGTCCTGACATTTTCAAGTTATTTCTTCAGGAAGCTTGTCACTGTTCAGTCTTTGATACAATGATGATTGGAGGTAAAAGGAGGTATGGCATTTCCACTCAGCATCACAGGGACCTGAGGACAGTTGGAATGAAATATTTGCTGTGAGGTTGCCCTACTTTCTAGTAGGCTTCACAGTCAGTATGTGGATGGAGGTACAGGTGACACAGTGGTTTGAACTGAATATGGTTTGATGAATACAGCAAAGGCACATAGTTAGCAACGAGCCACACTGGTCAACCCAGCAGTGCCCAATGACCATTTAAGACTTAAGACCTTTAGAATGACCACCAGCTTTGTTTCTTTATTTCCCTCAAGATGCTAGAGCTGGTGCCTCATGGTTGCCAGTTTAGGATGCAGCACTTAAGTATCACCAGATCAAAAGCTGACTTTGTCAAACATGTCTTAATTACATCACTGAACAAACACACTCTTCCTTCATCAAAAGTGAGCTTCAAATTTCCTGCCAAGGTTCGACACTTGTAATGCCTAGGAGAGAACACAGAAAGAAGGGTTATCAGGGGAAGGAGTTAGCTAATTCAAACCTTTGTACTATTTATTGACACCGAATACTAAACTTCAGAATTTTATGAGGTGTTTGTGATCTTGTTTTATGGTGAGACAGGGATCCCAGGTCATGAGTGATTGCCCACATCATTCCTTCCATAATATACTGTCTCTTTATTCTTATTTCATCAGAGATTTAAAAAAGATACTTCATTTATTTTTCACACACACACACACACAGTGAGAGAGAGAGAGAGAGAGAGAGAGAGAGAGAGAGAGAGAGAGAGAGAGAGAGAGAGAGATTTTATGGTGTACAACAATATTTTGAACACAGAACTTTATATATGTTATTTTTAATTACAATTTTAAGAATAGGCATTGTTATTAATGACAGATAGCCATACCATGTACCAGATCACATGATTTTATTCATCCTTCTATCTTTAAATCTCCATCCTCGACCAGCCTTTCTGTAGCCCTCTCCACTTCCACCCTTAATGAACACTGTTCCATTTTCATCCTTTATGTATTGAACATTTTAGATTCCAGGGTAAGTCAGAGCATTTTGTGCCTGGCATACTTTGCTTAGCACAGTGCCTTGTTGAAATTTCTGGACATGGCCTGTTTTGAAGGCAAGAAACAGCATATCACTGTGGCTGTCTCCTTCCACTGTTCTGCACCATTCCTTCAGTGCTGAACTGAGGGCGCTTCCACATCTTGGCAACCAAGAAGGGTGCTGTGGGGGAGTGCTCTGTCACATCCTGACTTCACTTTCACTGATATATATGTCCATCTGTAGTTAGTTTGATATGTGATGGTTATATTGGGACTTTTTGAGGAAACTCTCTACTGTTTCCATAACGGCTGCACCAATTTACATTTTCCCAATGTGTTAGGGTTTTCTGGTCCCCACATCTGTGCCAGCATTCATCACCTCTTCTGTCTTGGTAGTTTTGATTTGCTTTTCACAGACAATTCATAACATTTATTATTTTTCCTATACCTATTGCTCAACAAGAGGGAAACCATACCTGGGACTGGAAACTCACAAACTACCTAGGGCTAGTGAAATCTTAGATCTAAAAGGAAAACCAATAGCCACCATTTTACTAATCCAGTATAGTTCCTAACTACATTCAGACACACACTAAGTCCACATTTGATCTGGGTTGCTAGGATGACAGGAGCAGGCTTTAGTGCAGTTGTTCCCTTTGCTGGTTCCTGAGTTGTTTTTCTTCATTTGCCCAAATTTTATCACCTTGTTTCCCCAACAATACAGTTTCATCTCTAGAGGCAAAGTCTATGTCCAGCCCAAGCTGGAACCTCTGAAAATTGCCAGGATTCCCTGGCCAACTCCAGCCTACCCCTCAGGTCTCAACTCCAAATATTCCCTACGATCCCTTGGCCCTGTCATCCAGGTTTTTGTGTGGAAGGTTGCCCTTCAAGGTGGCAATGTGGGAAGGTGGTGGGGCTTTTAAGAAATGGGAGCTAGCAGGAGGTGATCACCTTTGAATGAGATTCTGATTAGTTGAATGGGATTCATAGAGGATTTCTATGAGAAATGATCTTGGCTTCAAATCATTTTGGCTTCTTGTATCATAATATGATGAACCTCTTTCCCTATGTGATTCTATCATAGTGACAGTGTGATGTTCTTTGCAAAGGGCTCTTATCAGAATCCAAATGTATGAGACTGGCTATTCCTAGAATTGCATCTTTCACAATAATGAGCTAAACAAACCTCTTTTGTTTATAAATTTTGTAGATGTGGGTATTTTGTCACAGCAACCAGAAATTGACCAAGTCATCTTCCTCATGGAATCTTCCTTCGTCCGAATATAAGCTAAACTAGGATACACAAGTTAATCACATAAAAACATCTTTAATTTATTACTGTGTGACTATGGATGTGTTGGTGGATATGTGTTTAAAAGTGATTTCTTCATTTCTCCTAGGAGCTGTAGGGCTATGAGTGATGGAGTTGTTATCCTCCCTACTGACTGCCAGTCCACGGAACTTTGTTGGAGTGAAACACAAGTACATGAGGAGGTAGCTTCATCTGAGATGTCTGGATAGCTCTGTGAGGTGGGGACAAGCTAGCTGAGATCTGAGCAACCAGACACAGAAAGCAGCCATGTGAAGATTTCCATAGAGGTGAGGAATGGGCTGACTGTTGTTCACAAAGGTGCAAAAAGGGCAGGGGATCTGGGGTGGGGGATGGAAAGGGAGGAGGTCAGCTGATCATAGAGATGGGAATGGCCCCTGGGGACTCCAGTGCATGTGAACCCCAACCCGTGCTTGTACAAAATATACCCAGGGAAGAGAAAGGAAGGGAAACTGAGGACACAAGGAGGGTGGAGGGGAGGGAAGAGGATGTAGCTGTGGGAAAGACTGCATTAATCTCCACAGGAAAAGACATCTTCAAGTTTGGATTTGGATTTTTGGAATGTCCTAAGTTGGATTTGGACTGTCCCTCAAAAGCCCACATAGTAAAGGCTTAGTCTTAGGTGCTATTGGGAGGAGGACTATGAGAGATGTGTAGATGGTCAGGGGAGGACCCTTGAAGGAGAGTCTGGGACCCTATAATCTTTCTGATTCATGGCCATGGTGTAAGTGGTTTTCTTCTGCCCTGTGCTTACACCATGATGTGATGCTGGCCACAGGCTTGAAGCAGTAAGTGTGTTGACCTTATGGTTGACTTTAATGAAGTGTTTACTCTGTGAAGGAAGTGGTCACTCACAAGGACTCTGTGTTGATTACCTCCATTTAACAGATGTTCAAATTGAGGCAAAAGAAAAAGTAAGAGGTTAAAAATTGGCAATTAGCTGAGATAATGGACTTCTATTCACCTCCTTTGGCATCCTTTGAACTGGAAACACAGGGGTATAGCTGGAGTTTTCTCTCTGGGTCCCACCAAGCCCCGGCAGTCTGGCAGCCCACTTAAAAAATAAACACACAGACACTTATATTATTTACAAACTGTATGGCCGTGGCAGGCTTCTTGCTAACTGTTCTTATATCTTAAATTAACCCATTTCTATAAATCTATACCTTGCCACGTGGCTCATGGCTTACTGGCAGCTTCACATGCTGCTTGTCATAGCAGTGGCTGGCAGTGTCTCCTTCACTCAGCCTTCCACTTCCCAGAATTCTCCTCTCCTTGTCCCACCTACTTCCTGCCTGGCCACTGGCCAATCAGTGTTTTATTTATACAGAACAATATCCACAGCACAGGGGTGAAACAAAGAGATGCTAATACAGGCATTTGTATTAAAGCCAGGGCAGGGTGAGCTTTCTGAGGGTGGTTATGGACTGAGGAGACCAGGAGGACCTGGGTGAGTTCCGAGGAATGGGCAGTAGAAGAGGAGCCAAAAGGTAATCAGGAAAGCACTCTCCATAGAACAGGAGGAAACACAGGGGAGAAAGATCTGTGAAAGCCAAAAGAAAGGGAAAGGTCCCAGATGGGTGCTCCTATGTGCCTTGACAGATGACTACCAGGGAGTATCTGACAGTTTTATGGACAGGAAAGCCAACGATGGCCTCCTGTCTGTGGTTTCTGAGAAATGCATCATCTGGAGAAAGCTGTTGACTCAGTTTAGAATTTTCATGCTCATCAAATTTGGATGTGGTTAATTACTCAGGAAACACTGGTATTCTCTGTTTCCACTTTATTGTGCACCACACGTATAAGCTGAAACGTACTTATGCACTTAAATAAGATTTCCCTTTGACTAAATTGTCGATCTCCAGAGAAAAATCTGATAAACTAAATTTTAATTAATCTCTGTTATACTCATCTCATTTTTCCTCAAATGAATTAATTTTTTCCCATAGTAACTTAATACTCCCCTCATTTAGGCACTCAATTTTGCTTTAGATGGTTCACTTTTTCTATACTTTTACTTTTTTTTTTTAAAGGAGCATGATTTCAAACATACGTGCTGCTTTTTTGAAATCCAGGTGATAAACTATAAATTCTCATTTTTTTTCTGAATTTGATAAAAGAACAAAGCCTTTCTTAAGCACTTTTTTGTGTGCTGGGTTTCATCTTACAAAGAACCTAACATTGCCCCTGCCATTTCATCTGTCAACCAAACAACTCCTAAGCACCTAAGGGGGTAAGTGTCAAGACTGTCTAAGTAGGGGATGGTGAATCTTAGGTAGTTCTTGGTCTCACCGATGAAGCTGGTGGTGCTAATAGCTAATCGTTTTTGAAATGCCACTTCACCAGTTTTGAGGGCAGTCTAATGAAGGCAGGTTACTTTGTGTTCTTGAGCAGCTGACAAAGTCCAGGATTCATGGTAATATCCTGTTGGTCTCTCATTCTCCTTAACCATTATGCAGCCTCTTTAATCTCTCAAACTCCAAGTTTCAATCAACTAGAGACAATGCCAATCCCAGGAGGCTGAGAAAATGCGCTGGTCCCTTATTATGTCCATGAGAAGACTGTTTCCCGTACCCTGTTCATGTACCTAAATCCAAGGATATCCTTGTCTGTGTTGTACCACACTGCACAATGTCTCATCTGCCTCAATTATCCCGTACCCTGTTCATGTACCTAAATCCAAGGATATCCTTGTCTGTGTTGTACCACACTGCACAATGTCTCATCTGCCTCAATTATCTTCACATCACTTATAATATCCAGGACTGAATTAATGCTTTGTAAGTCATTCTCAGGTTGTATTGTTTCTGGAATAATGAGAAAAAAAATCTTGTATATTTTCATCACAGATGCATTTAAAAGTATTCCAATCCTTGAGTGATTGACTCTGTGGATATGAAGCCAGCAGATATGAGGATATTGCATATTCAAGAGTCCACCAGCTGCCTAGAATGCCAGCTGCACCCTCTTTGCCACACTGCTCTTGATGACCCCCATATCGCTGATACCCTGTCCTTGTGTTCTATGATCTGTGTCTCCTTGCTTGATTTGGACTGGAGGTATAAGTAGCAGAATTATTAATATCATCTACTGAAATGTGCTGTCTCACCATCAAAATAGACTTTGCATTATATAAGGCGCTGAACCGAATCATACTTAGATATTGGGCCAGTGGTGAGGGATTGGAGAAGGGAAAAAAAACATGCAGACAAGGGGAAGACTCTGGATGAGGTTGTGGTGAGCTATCAGTGTGGGGCTGAACTGGACCTGCACCACAGGGAGCATCACCAGGTCTCAGAGGCAACGGGGAATGTTTATGCCATGAGGTAATGGGCCAACATCAATTTAGGACTTCTAAAAGGAAAGGAGAGAAGTAGAAACCTGGGTGAAATCTGAGGGAAGCCACATGGCTCTAATGTGGTGCAGCCAATGGAGGATGTGGCAAGAAAGGTCACTCTGAGGGGGTGTCAACTGAAATTGGCAGTGAGGAAGTGGTGTTAAGAAGAGACGTGTTGGTAGTGTGGTGGCCATACAACCCATTCAGTGATGGTTTGGAGCACTATGGGAGGTGAAGGGCCAGGGTTAGTAAGAGGACAGGGGTCTGATGCTGAATTTCAGTACCTAGGGGAAGAGAGTGACCAGCTCTCTGCTGGGAGTGATGCAGCGTCAAGAGCTTTCACAAGCATAGTTTCTCTCTCTCATTTTTGTTTCATTGCATGTGAAAGGATTGAGAATGTTCACCAATGGAAGTGTGTGGTGATTGAGAAAAGAGACTATTTGGTAGAACCATTGCTACAAGAAGTGATGAAGGCAATAATGGAGGAAATGATGTATATAGAAGACTCCCTCCCTGGAAGTAGTGGATGCCAGTGTGTGTGTGTGTGTGTGTGTGTGTGTGTGTGTGTGTGTGTGTGTGTGCCTGCTGTGTGCATGGGTAGGTATGTATCTGTGCAAGTAGATGAACCAACAATCATTATTTGGAAATTCCATATTTGTGAATTGTTTTATTTGCTAAAATTGATTTGTAACTCCTAAGTCAATACCCCCCAAGCATCCGTGGCCACTTGTTAGACATAAACAGAGTGGCAACAATTTTGAGCCATTCGAATAACGTGTTAGTGCTCAGCTGAGGCTGGGCACACACTTCTTGTTTCAGCTTTCAGACTGTCAAAAAGTGCCCTTCCCATAGTCTGTTCAATGATAAGTTTTTCAATTTTGGTAGAATTTAGTTGGTGGTATCATTGTTTACAAATGATTCTCAAGAGCTGGGCTAAAGTGCTGGCTGATGTTCTCAGGCACAAGAAGGCTGTGATATGGTAAATGCAATGCATAAGTGAGACTTTTTAGCATGGATTATGGTGTTGGCTATGAGTTCAAAGTAAAGGAGACAACAATATATACTAAATACACTGTCTCTTCAGAGTCACACAAAACCAAGTTAGCACTGATTGATTCATGAAAATGCAACCAGAGTCTCCCAGGTAACTGATGTCTTGAGTGACTGTGCATTGCTTCTTGACATGGACTAATGCTTCAGTCCCACAGGAGCCCCCTGGGCAAGGCTCAGAGGGATGGCAAAGCCTCCCTCAGGTACAAGTGTGAATGTTGACAGTGTACACAGAAAACATCCACTGAAGCTTCCTGCTTTGTTTAAGGTCCAAAGACTGCTTCCCTACAGAGACTGTTCCAAATAAAATTAGCCAAACCTGCCTCCTTGTTCAGCTGTATGCAATAACCCCACTTCCTGTTCCACTCTGTATAATAAACATGCTGAACTTCTGGGGTACTGAGGCTTCTCCATCTGAGGGCTTAACTCACCCCACCCCAGCTTTTCTGTACCTGTGTCCATATATCAGTCCTTCCTTCAGCCCTCCAGTTAAATCAATCCTTGAAGCTATGTAAAGATGTGGCAGATATGTAACCATGAACAATGCTTCAGCATTTACTGATTCAGTATATTTAGTGACATTTTGGGACACTGATAGTGCATATAATGAGATATATTATTGCCATGAGTACACTACATGTTATTATAGAGGGCCTATGTATATTTGGCATGCAACAGATCAACTAGTCTTCCTATCTTCCATGAGTGGAGTGTTCTTTTGGGATACCCACTGTATCGATGATTTAGAGGTTCTGAGGGGTGAATGAGTTTCCCAGTCCCACAGAGCCTAAGTTGCAGGGCTGAGGTATGTGCTGGAACAGTGTGGCTCTCAAGCTTTGCAATTAGTCACTCTGCCATGCACCTGCGGTGTGAAGGTCTGGATCGAGAAGGTGGCTTAAGGCGGGCATTTCATCAGCACCATCCATCATCTGGAAGCACAGGCAGAAACTCAAGTTGGTGGTTTAACTCTGGATTGGAGTAGGTTTCATGGAAACAAGTGAGAAGTACCTCCAGGGTGAGACCTTTGTGCTAGATATTTTGTCCAGATAGATTCCATGTAGAGAAGGAGACAATGAGTGAAGAGCCAAGAGTTGTAATGTAAAGAAACAGTAGCCATCCCAATACACACACAAAAGCAAGCATTCCTCTATCAAATCTCTATGACACCTCACACACTGCTCTTGACTGTAGGATTATAATAGTCACACAAAGTCCCATTCTCATGGAGCCTAGAGTGTTGTTGGAAATCACAAGAAGCAAGTCAGACAGTGAAACACTCATTTCTCAGGGCCTCCTAAGTCAGAAGAATCTCCCTATAGGCAGTGTCAGCACAGTTCAATCAAGAATAGGCAAAGAAATGCACAACTATGAACCTTTAGAAATTTCAAATTTTAAAATCCTGTTAAAGAAGTTAAGTGCAGTGGTTGGTGACAGCCCTTAGCTTGTTGACTGGGAGATTCAGCAACGGAGCTCCATCATGTCCCCCTTTGGTGGCGTCATTACTACCATATTATGTTGCCAGTGACCAGCAGAACCAAGAATGTCTAAGAAGGGAGAAGACCTGAGCAGATGAAATAGCGTGGTTCCTGATGGAGAATGGCATTGACAAACGTCTGTGAGAACAGGGGTTGCTGAGATATGGTAGGTACAGTGACGGTGGAGGGCCAAGTGAAAAGTGGCAGGTCTATGCTTCATGGCATCAGAGGAGGATGCAGCTGTGCAGGAAATGTGGCACTTTGAGTAAATTAGAAGCCCAAATAGAGTAATAGATAAGCTTCCACAATCATACTGATCCCTACACCCACCCTTCCATGAAACACGCGGCTTTCAAGTTTAACCTTGTATTTCTTTCCCTTTTGTCATTAAATTCCAGTTTCTGATCATCATGAAAAGTGAGCTGTCTGTGTCATTTCAACCCCTGACTCCCGGACACCCAGCCACCTGGCCATTTACTCATTCACTTCTTGGGCATTTATTGTCTCTTTTCTTTCTTCTACAAATTGAGAAGTATTGTTGGAGTACACAGAGGCACTCAGATAAACAGAAAGGAAAGAATCAGGCCAAGAGAGCAGGGACATTTAATGAGAAAGGAGAAGAGTGAACTCTCATGGGAACATGGATGAGAGACAAGACTTAGGCCACTGGGTTAGGAACCCGGTGGAGGTTCTTGTTTGACCAGTGGTATTGATTTGACTCATACCCCAGCTTTTCTGTTATCAGATGATACCTTCTTACACTTGGGTGCTAGGGCACCACACACTCTGTGAGTGTCCAGGGAACACTGAATAGGCTTAAGATCACAGTAGATGAAGTTACATGGGGCAGGATTTCAGTGTACTCAAGACTGGCCTAGAACTCACTATGTAGACCAGGGTGATTTCAAATTCTTAGCAGATTTCTTGTTTCAGTCTCCAAGTGCCAGGGTTATAGACACAAGCATCAGCCCTAGCCTGATTAAATTCTTAAATGGAAAATAGCTATCATAAAGTTTGGAATAAAATGAGCAAATTACTAGATATTTAATCTCTATGTAAGACTGGCAATTGTGAATTTTACCATGCTTGATTATGTGGGTGGTTCTGTCATTGTGGACCCAGTACACAATACAGGCTCAAGAAATAACCAACATCAAAGAAGGATGTGGAAGGGGAGTTGGGAGAGGATATTTTCAAGTATCACTGAATTACCACTGGCCGTCATTATGACAGATGGAAGAAATACCTGTCCTGAGTGATGGGAAAGATATGGTGGTGCTAAGGCACTTTCCAAGAAGATAAAGTGGCTTCTGCTGGCAGAGCCACATGGACTGCTATGTTTTACTCAAAGCAAACTGAGTTATGTGGTGGTTTTGTGTGCCCAAAAATATTGTGCACCCTAATAAACTTATCTGGGGTCAGAGAACAGAACAGCCACTAGATATAGAGGCCCAAAAATGTTGGCACACAGACCTTTAATCCTAGCATTCCAGAGGCAGAAATCCATCTGGATCTCTGTGAGTTTAAAGCCACACTGGAAACAACCAGGCATGGCAATTCGAGCTTTTAATCCCAGGAAGTGATGTCAGAAAGCAGAAAGGTATTTAAGGCATGAGGACGAGGAACTAGAACCTAGTTAAGCTTTTAGGCTTTTGAGCACAGTTCAGCTGAGATCTATTCTGGATGAAGACTCAGAGGCTTCCAGTTTGAGGAAACAGGATCAGCTGAGGAATTGGCAAAGTGGGGGTAGCTGTGGCTTGTTCTGTCTCTCTGATCTTCCAGTGTTCATCCCAATACCTGGCTCCTGGGTTTGATTTTTATTAATAAGACCTGTTAAGATTTGTGCTACAATGTTATATGTTTTTCTTAGCAGGGATAAAGCTGAATAGGACCTGGAGAAAGGCCAACCTAGCTGTACATTAGTGTACTGGCAGACCAACCATCGGAATTCTTTAAAGAAACACATCTATAGAAAGAGCAATATATTTTCTCTCCCTCCTTTTCCTAGTCCCCTCCATCACTCCTTCGTTCTCCCTCTTCTTTTCTCTCTCTTTCCTATTCCTTTCTGGGGAACAGGTATCCATCACTATGTAGTTTAAGTTGATTTAAAACCTGCTCTGTAGCACATGATGGTCTCTCATTCAAGATCCTCCTGCCTCTGCTCAGCTTTCTTAATTCTGGGATTATAACTGTGTGCTACCATACTCAATGTAAGTATTTGATGTCTTAAAAAACCGATTCTATTGTAATGGAGTCAAGGCTTCAGAAACTGGTTGGATACAAATACATGTATCACTAAGTAAAATTCTATGTGACTTCTATTATATTTACTTTCTCTCTTTTAATCATTCTAATGAGTGGTACATATTGAAATACAAGATAGTGTCTACATCTGAAAAAGGAAAGGTGTCTTTGGGAAGAGCCTTGTCTTTACAAGTAGAAATAATTGAGTGAATGGGTACAATGTGATTTCTTCCCAAGTGTAGCCTTCCATACAATAGTTTAGTACTAACAGTAGTGATATTCCTTATTTTTTTGCTCCACTAGGGCATGTGTGGCTGAATGTACGACCAGCTTAAATCTGGAATACTTTCCATTACTTTATATTGATAATTTTTAATAACTGAAGACATTTGGCACTCTACAAGATGGTCAGTGGTGCTTGCCACAGAGCAGGGGCAATTAGTATGGGTGAGGGCTTTAAATTCTATGCTTGTCTGTGTACATTGGGAGAGGCAGAGTTAGCCATGGAGAAAAAAAAAATTAAACCATTTGGATCCTGGGTGAAGGTCTGTGAGCTGTTTAATGTCATAATTGCCTGCTGCCTCAATCATCAAACTGAGTGAACCTCTAAGTTGAAATGTCATAAACACTCAGCACTAAGATTTATATAAGCCAGGTATCCGACCTACCACTAAGCCCTGCCTGTGGCAGGAAGTGTTTGTTATGTCTTACTCAACCTTTTGGGAAAAAAATAAATAAATCCGGAAATGTGCTTGTTCTGGCAATGATCAAACATTAAGAAGCAATTCTGTTATCTGGATGGGATGTTCAGGACCTGTGATAAACAAACCTATTTCCTATAAAAAATAACTTAGATCCAAATTCCTTTAGCTGAAAATGGTTAGTGTCAGTCAAGTCTGTTCCCACTGTGTATTTTACTAAAATGGGAGAGAAACATTTCTTGTTAAAATGAATTCCTTCTTATGAAGTTGTGCTATTCTGTGTTCTTTACACTTTGATCCTTCTTGAAGAACAAACCCATGTGTTTATCAAAGGCATATTATAAATGTGCACCACATGCAAATGATATTTCTGGTCAGTTATTATTTGAAATTTCTCTTCTATACAATATAGGAAAGTCAATGGTTTATATAACTCAAAATAGTGATTTATTTTCTCATTGTAAAGAGAGTAAAAGCCTTTTCCAGAGACAATGTGCCCAGAGTTGTTTAAGTCAGCTCACCATGCACCAGTAACTGTATCATCAAATTATCCAAGTTATGCTAATTAAACTCTTACAAATCCCTGATAATTTAAAAATTAAAATAGACATAAGATCTGAATAAACTCTCAACCAAACAGGCTACATAAAGTGGAAACTATATGTGAAAGATATTTAATATCTTAGTTTCCAGAAAAGCGAGGGTCAAAACCATGATAAACATAATGTGGCATTCATATAGTTACAATTTAAATGGCTGAAAACACTGGGAGTTGATAAGAATGCAGAGTGCTTATGGCACACTTATTCAGCCATGGTGAGAGAAGCTATTGAGGACCTGATCTATTGGGAGCTCAGTATTAGATGCTGATATGGGTGAAGAAACATTAGAGGGAAGGATATTCCAGTATGTGAGAGGCTGGTGTGCTGGGGAAGCCAGTGAGCTGAAGTAATGCTGACAGATTACATGGCTATGTAAAGTGAAGGGTACCCAGCGGGTCCTGAGAAGTCAGACAAAGCAAAGGACAGGAGATAGTAGAACAGATTTCACAAGAGATTTCTGATGAGTCCGAGAAGACTGAAAAGAATGAATCAGGGAAAAAGAGAAGAGAGGAGATTATTATATACAAATGCAAAATGATAGCGCTTAAGAGAGTGCTGTAGATTTAGGGACTGGCAAGCAGCCAGATAGAATTGTGGTAGGGCCCAAGTGGCAGGCAAGAGACTATGGGAATGGAGAGAGGGACGCATCTGAATCACATACCAGGTATGACATCATACTAAAATATTTAGTCTTCATCCTTAAAGCAATCAAAATCCAATAAGGATTTTAAAGATGGGAAACGGTCAAATTTAGGTTTAGAGAAATTAAGTCTGAGCTGAACTGAACATTGATGGGGTTTAGGAAAAACTGAACACCAGTCATTGAACTATTTGAAAACACTGTATGATTCATAAATAATAACCAACAGAGACCTGCTTCCTTCAGGAATCTGGATTTTGATATCTATGGGTTCCACAGGCCTGACGCCTTTTTGGATGTTTGTGTTTTTGCTGGAAGTTGTGTGGGGTATGACAGAACACAAGCCCGCCCTCACCAACCCTCTAGAGAAACACTGCATGATCAGCAGATGGCATTGTTTTGTCAAAAGATGGTCAGATCCAACATTGTATTTTGTTACAAAGAAACTACTTCCAGAAGGCGCCCTCACCAGTCAAGGCTCTAGGAAGGCTGCTTACACTGGGCTCTTGCTCAACCTCACTTTGTGGCACACCTCAGCAGAACTTTGGCAAAGAGACCATCAAGCAGAGAGGAGGCTGAAGAGTGAAGCCAATTTTAAGCTTTAGCCTACCCAGAATAAAAACAGCTTCTGAGAAGCTTGTAGCAAAACTGGTGACCTTTTACAGTCCCAACAAGGTCATCAGATGGTTACCTATCTCCATGACTATGTATAGATGGTCTGACTGTGTCGGCAGGGATCAGGCAGGAACAGAGCTCACAGCTTCATGGTTTATCAAGTCAATACAGTGGCAAGTCATGGAGAAATGGGTATTGAAGTGACCCACATATTAACTGCAGCTCTCTAGAGTCTGGAAGGAAAAGTGCAGGGATACATATGTATTAAGTCTCCAGAGCTCGAGTCTTTGAGAAAGGTCTGCTTTGTTGGAATAGACTTAAACAAACAAACAAACAAACAAACAACCAGTGATGACACTGGCTGAGCCTATCACAAAGCAACAAGCAAGGAACTTTGGGACGCCTAATTTCAGTTGTCAGTCAAGCTTTCTACAGATTAGAGCATGGCCTCTTGAGGGAGGTATAGGAGCAAAAAGGAGAGACTGGTCTTGGGCTCCTGTTTCCTCAGGTTAACAAAGAGCTCCCAAGCTTGCTCATTCATCTGCTTCCCAAGAAAAGAAAACATGACATCCCATAGAGGTAAGATGAGGACCAAAGATTTCCTGAGTGCCCATTATCATGATAACAAATTTATAAATTCAGCTCAAAACATACTACATAGTTCATTCAATAGGAACTACACTTCTGTTTGCCCACACATAGTAGGTGGACAGTGAAGTTTTACTGGAAGAAAAAGTTCCGTTAGTTACTTTCTTAAATTAGCTCTTAAACTGCCTTTGCTGCTCTCAGAGTTGACCTCATTGCTGGAGAAAGAGTAAGTCTTGGAGGAGTGGGAGCTTAGGAGGGATTCAAGGAAGCAGACAACTAAGTATATCTACAAAGAGGCACTACTAAAGATGCAATGCTACTGTTCTCCATTTTTCTTTTCACCATTGCTTCTAGAGATGCTGTATTTCTTTACCATTTTGCAAAATGTACAATAGAAACAAAGGTCTACTGGTTAATAGTGGTGGATGGAAATACCCCACAGCGTAGATTCCATCTTGACTTCCATCTCCTCTCCTCTCCTCTCCTCTCCTCTCCTCTCCTCTCCTCTCCTCTCCTCTCCTCTCCTCTCCTCTCCTCTCCTCTCCTCTCCTTTCCTTTCCCCTCCCCTCTTGTCTCCTCTCCTCCCTTCCCTTCTCTTCTCTCTTTCCTTTTTTCCCTTTGTCTCTCTGTAACATTTTTTTCTGCTTCTTTGTTTCTTTCTTTGTTTCTTTCTTTGTTTCTTTCTTTGTTTCTTTCTCCCCCTCACTATGCCACCTAGGCTGATCCCTAACTCACCATCCTCTGACCTTAGCCTGGTGGGTATCTGGGATAGGAGGTGCATGCACTTATATATGATCCTTAGAACTCCTGGAAAGTGTGCTAGGCATGCCAAAGACCCGATAAATGAAGGGACTGTGTAATAATCTAAGTTCTATTCCCATTCCTCCTGGATCAATATGTTACACTTTTGTCCAGCATTCTTACTTAGTCCAGAGTGAGAAACCCAAAGTGGAGTGCATTTGAGGACACTCAGCTGATGTGTAACATGGACATGCACAGACAAGATTTTACCAGCTCTGAATAGCTTCCTGAATTCTGGGTGTGTGGCTTGACAGGAACCCCAGGTTTCTGCTGTTTTTTTTCTTTTTTACTTCTATCTGTGATGAATAAAATTGATTCAGTTGCTTTGCTATGAGAGCATTCAGTCTCACCTAACTCATGAAAATTGTAGAAGTTGAATCTGAAGATGAAGTGGGTCAAAGCCTTTGAACTTCTTTCCTAGTGGTTGGACAGATAAGAGCCTTGTCATCTACTCTGCAGTAGGGGTCCTTCCCTGAAATTTCTAATAGAGGCCGGACGACCATGCTTTATGGGCCTGCCATTCAGAGTGCCAGGCTCAGGAGCAGAACCTCAATTGTATACATCAACCTCCTAAGTGTCTTAAAGTTGTACCAAAAGTAAGAGCAGGAAGCACAGCCAGAAACAATTCTGGAATTTTAGAAGTTCAAGCCTAGTTTTTGAGATTGAATCCAAATATAGTATGCATAGCCACATGAGGCAAGAAGATGGCCAAATCGCCGAAGGGGTATAAAAGGGTAGCAAGAGTTGACTAGTCCTACCTGGGAAGTGGGAGATACCTGCTGTAGCTGAGTTACCAAGCTTTGCACACCAGCAGGTGGTGGAGTGTGGCAGGAAGGAGGGCAACAGGAAAGCATTAGCTGTGTAGGAGTACAGCTAAGTGTTAGGGCCTCTGAGTTCAGTCCTGCGCACAGAAAGAAAGAGAAAGAAGGAAGCAAGGAAAGATAGAAGAAAAAGAACAAAGAAAGAAGGAGAGAAAAAGAAAGAGGGAAGGGAAGGAAAGAGAGAAAGAAAGAGGAAAGGGAAGGAGGGAAGGAGAGAAAGATGGAAGAGGAAGGGGAGGAGGGAAGGAGGGAGAAAGGAAGGAAGAGAAAAGGGAGAGTATAAGGAAAAGAAGACAGGAAGACGGAAGAAGGAAAGGGATGGAAGGGAGGGGGAGGAAGGAGTGTCTCTGGAGGGGAGGAGGGACAGTGAGTAGTGCTTTAGCAACAGAGGTGAGGTAAGTAGCAAAGCATGCTGGGACTCTGTCCATCTTGGCGAGAAGCAGACATTGTGACAGTAAGGAGTGGCGCAGGAACCAGGAGCAGCAGGAGCACTGGAAGGACGCGCAGTAGCTGTGGTAAAGAAGACCCTGCGGTGGGTTGATTGTGATGTGAATGTCTACGGGAGTGGAAACCACGGCTTATCTATCTATCTATCTATCTATCTATCTATCTATCTATCTATCTATCTATCTATCTATCTATCTTTCTATCTATTTATTTAATCTTATTGGATCTGAGAACCTAGAAATGGAGCTAAACACACACACACACACACACACACACACACACACACACACACAAAAAAAAAATAACCCCAAACTGAATTTCGAACTCGAGACACCAGGTGAATTTTAGCACCATCCATTTATGTAAGAAGACAGGAAGTTGACGTGGAGGAAGACCACTTTTCTTTGTTTACCCAGCATTTTTTCCCTTTGCAATTTCCCCTCCTCCATTTTTTCCACCTCGTCTCTCCTGTTTTCTCACATCCCTCAAAATCAGATATGGGAGACACTGGTGATTTGTGTTATGTGACTGGGATGATGAGAATCTCCATCCAAATGTAATTGGCAATCAAATCCAGGGAAGCAAATATTCTCTATATCTCCAGACACTGAATTTTCTTTTTAGGATATTAAAAGTAGTTCAAAGGTAGAATTTGAGGGCTCGGGGCAGATGCATGTGGGAGTAATCTTTGATGCAATCATAGACAGCCAACAGATTGCCGGCTTAGACATCTGAGTGATATTAATTAGTTTTGACTCTTTAGGAAAATGATAATGGCGGGGGGAAGTCTGTTTATTTTCATATACTTTGAGGTGTCTCGGACTGTTCAATGGCGGCTCCTACTAGGCTGATAGGTGCTGGATTCTTCTGCAGAGGAGTAAAGTAGAATTATGTGTAACATCAAAAGATGGACAGTCTCTGTCACACCTAGAAAATTATGGACAATGAAAATGGGAGCTCTCAAAAGTGAAGGCTTGCAGAGTACAACATTTACCATCAGGCAGAAGAAGAGGTTTAGGGACAGGAAAAACTGGGAAAGAAGGGCAAGGTGACAGAAAAATTTTAAAAAAGAGAAAAGAAAAAAGCACAACTACTTAATGGGAGTAAAAACAAACAAACAAACAAAAAAACCAATCACTTTACTGAGAGCAGAGGGAGGAAGAGGCCAAGTCATCAGCCGTGACGAAGACTGAAGAATGCGTTGTTTTTGTCTGGAAGGGGCACTGGAGATTTAGATGCAGAAAGTTTGGTGGAACTGCAGGGACACAAAGTCAACTGAAAATTGGTGACAAGGAAATTCATGAAGACTGCGTATTTGGAAGACGCCTCTGGGATCGCTTGCTTGGAATCAGAGCAAGGGCTGAGGGAAGTCCACTATTGCTGAGCAGGGACTGTCAGGTCTGTTAGTGGTGAGCAGGTAGATGTGTCTCGTGTGCTGGCTGTGGAATTTATGCAGTGAAGTTGAGGGCTAAGGATAGGGGCAACCACATCAAAGCTGAGATAGTGAACTTCATTATAAATAATTCCATCCACCACCCCACCAAGATCCCAAAGTATTTCAGGCTGTCCAAGGAGTTCCATACCCAAACCACAAAATAGCCCAAGGATGTCATGGCCATCTGAGGCTGTATACAAATGAGATTATCCCCTGTGCCACTCTATTCACTGACCCCAGGTCTCTCCAGTAACATCAAATCCCTTTAATATCAGTGGAGAAGGTTCCATCTGGGAGTGTTTAGACGTTTTAGCGATAGCCTTAGGCTGAGATAGATGGTAATATCTACCGAAATGAGATTCACTGTCGCAGGAAATTCCAATGGCTGTGTTTTCCTGGGCCCCTGGTCTTCAAACTGGTTCAAGTATGTGATAACTATGTGAACAAATTAGGCACACCACCCAGATAATGGCTAGATAGTCAAGATCATGTTGGCTGCTGTCTAACTTGAATCTCCACTTTCAGGAATGCTGCTTGGGAAGACCCTCTAGTGAATCACGGTTCATGGGCTGCTGATCTGCTATTAATATAATTTCTGTTGCCCTTTGAGCTTTTAGCCCCGCATGTGTAATTCCTCCAGAATATTCAATATGTTATCTGAAAGGTCTCTCAACGCCACTGCCTCAATGCAAACCAGACTACACGCAGATGAACAAAGGGAATTTAACTTTCATAAGTTGGTTTTAAAAATGCATTTACTTTGACTGCACTGAAAGAATCTAAAAAAAGATGAAAAGCATCTTTAGCATGCCAAAAACATCTGGTTTCATATTTTCAGACCAAAAGGAAATTGCATGAAGACTAAAATCTTATGTTTTGATTTCTATTATTATTGGAGGGCTGAGAAGCTGCCACTCACCAAGTAGAATTTTATGATGATAAATAAATAAGGCAAACAATCTGACAAAACATGTCATGGAACAAAGCTGCATTTCAAGTTTAATTAACTGATAACAATACTTAGGATGGAAGAACTGTGCCACCAATTATACAGTTAGTAAATGTATGCTCCCAATGAGAAGAGCCCATAAAACTCAAAGGCCTCCTCCTTAGCATAGGATGGCAGCGCATCCAAAGGAAATTTTGCTTTACACAGTAAACCTTGCGTCAATTAAGACCCTCTCTACCAGTTTACATGTATGTGTGCACATGCATGTGAGTTTGTGCATGCGTGTATGTGTGTGTGCATGCACGTGTGTTGCACTCTAAGAAGTAGTATCTCTAAGTAGCATGTTACAAATGGAATCCTAGTGATTATGTTTTTCTAATTAGTTGGTGATGGTAGTTTCTGAGAGTGATGGGCACTGAATGGTGGAGACACAGCAGTCAGGGGAAGAAAGGAAAATCTAGCAAGGATGAGAAGAGACTATTTTCATTTCTTTAGTACCAGCTTTTCCCCTTTCCTAAAACTTCAGACAAAGGCTCTACCACTGCTTCAGCTTTCACAGCCCTTGGTGATCAACAGGGCTATAGGTAGATAGGAGGAATCTTTTCTATTGTCTTCTTGTATTCAAAAGCATTGTATGCTCAGTTGTGGCAATTCAAAGACAATAAGATCACAGCTATTGTTTGTGGAGGTGCAAACTCTAAGCTCCCCATCTGTCACAGAGACCATCTCTTGCCATGTTTTAGCATCGATTGTATTTTTCGAGGGACACTTTTCATAGCAGATCTTATAAGTTGATTTACTTCAAACTACGGAAGGAGATAAACGGAGGCAGATATGTAGACGATTTTATGTCCAATCTTCCTCAGGCTTTGGAGTGCTGATTGAGGAAATATTTAACTCCCCTGTCTCCAGGTGCATCAGCCATTCTGCTCACACGCCACAGAATGCTTTCAGTAGCAATAACTGTCACTCTGCTTTTGGTCTCCCTGACAGTGAGCCCCACACCCAAATAAGATCAGTTAGCACATTAAGCAATACATTCCAAATATTAGGTACTTTCCCGATGGAGGCCTGATGGAATTTAAAATACATATATATCTGATTTTAAGGGGTAGAGTATTCAATCAAATGGTTTTGTTGGTAAAACTCAATATTCCACCATCAGACAAGAAGCCTAGAGAATGCAGAATAGTTGTGGAAAATTTCTGGAACTTTCAGCTTAGCTACAGCTGCCATCAAAAACATTCTGAGGCACATTGTTGATTTAAGAGGAAGCTCACAGAGTATTTGGAACTTTTATTTTCCTAGAATCTGCTCAGATTTGTGCATGGCAATTCCCTATGTGATTTTTTTTTTTACCTTCTTGCATCTGCTTGTATTTGTTCATGAATTAATTTCAGCCCTTTGCTTTTTTAAAAATAATTATTGGCCATCAATTCCATTCACTGGGCCGACTAACTTTATATAAGTCTTCCTTAGACACATGTGGTAATTGTCCCTTGCTTTAGCGACAAGAACTTTGCTTTCTGAAAGGAGGCAGAGCTGGTTCACTTCCTATCTTCCTGCATGTGCCTGGAAAAGATAACATCCTGTCTTCAGTGCTGTTGGGAATTACTACTGGCATGTTTTGACTCATTATCTTGAATCTTAATCAGCTGATGAAAAAAAATTAGTTTCATCAGCTGATGAAGGCTTAGGGTAATAAGTCAAAACATCCTGATAGGCTTCTCAGCAGCCAGACATGGGAGTGGAGTGCTTCACCTGACATGTGTCTTACTGCTATCCAACAAATAGTTACCTGGTCTCTGTATTTTCCACCATGGAGCAACTACACCATGGCATGGAAAGGGAAGGGTTTGGTAGGTCACAAGCTCTATCTTTTCGTAAGATGTGTAGCATGTTTATTCTAAAGTTTTATTGTGTGAAAGTACGTACAATGTGAATTTGCAGTTGCAGCCATTTTTAAGCATATACTTTGAAGCATTTGTTGTATCCTCATGGATACAGTGCTTACCACCAATCTCTTTCTAGAAAATTTTTATCTTGTAAAACTTAAACTCTGTTAAACACCAACCTCCTCCTGCCCTGGTCACTGGTGATTAGCGATCTATCTTCCGTTCTATAAACTGGACTTTTTCAGGTGCCTCACATAAGTGGAATCATTCCACATAAGTGGAATTGTTCTTTCTGGCTTATTTGCTTCAGTTAATACAGTGTCCTCAAATTTCTTTCATGTTGTAGCTCATGTAAAATTTTCCTGCCTAATTGAAGCCCAAGGCACTGCATTGTATGCATGCCTATTCACATTACAGGTAAACTTCTAACTTTTGTCAATTATGAATGATGCTATCATTGACATGGAAAATGACATTGTCCAAGACATTGTCTTCAAGACATTGTCTTCAACTTTTTTTTTAATTCAGGCTCACAAATAGAATTGTTGAATGTTATTCTGTTTTGGTTTTTCACAAGATGTGTGTGTGTGTGTGTGTGTGTGTGTGTGTGTGTGTTTTAATTACAGTAGATCTTTTTCCATGGTATAGCCTGATGAGTCCATCTGATGCTTCCCTCCTTGAACCCCATATCTAGAATGATTCCCATATCTAGTGATCTAGCTTAGTCTCTCAACCACTCCCTGTGCTAAAACCAACATCTAGGCTTCCACTAAGGCCCACTCTGCCTGCCCCTGATCCATAGGACCCTCCCACAGCACACCCCACCTCTCCTCCCAGTCAGATCCTTTATATCTTCTTATGAGTCTAGCCTGATCATTCCCTTCACTCACCCTTCTTAACACTCAGATCTACTCCCACACTCCAGACTTGGACCAGGATTCACATCCTGCACACATAGCCCAGTGACCTGGGCTAATTTCTTAGGACTAATCTACATGTTTATCTTTTTCTGCCTCACCTTGCTTTCTCCATGTCAGACACAGAACTAACAAAAGAAGTTCCCATGCTTAGATCTCATTAAAAATAAGAACAATATGAAAGAAGAAACCAATATATTTTCTCTAAAATCTGCCAGTCCTGTAGAAATGTTTGCCAGTGGTAAGTATCTATATGAATTCCAGAACATAGAATTTAAAAGATACTCATAAACTTTATCAAAGAATTCAAGGAAGTTAAAGAAACAGTTCAATGAAATTAGGGAGAAAGAACTTAAAGAAACATCCAACTGATGCCTAAGAAAGCAGAAACATAAGACTGATATGAATCATGAAGGCAATCCAGGACTTGAAAATGGAATTTAATGAGGAGATAGAGGAGAACTCAAGCTGAAATGAAGATGGAATTGAAAAACCCAGTAACCCATATAGACAATTCAAAGGAAATCCTTACAAGTAGAATGAACCAAGAGGAAGATGGAATAATACATTTCAACTTGAAGATACAGTAGAGGATCTAGAGCAAATAAGCAAGGAATGTGTTAAAAACAACAACAACAACAGCACACACACACACACACACACACACACACACACACACACACACACGTTATGTAGGAACATTATGAAACAGCCAAACCTTCAGAGTACAGGCATCGATGAGGGAAAGCAATACCATGTCAATGGAATGGACCGGATTCACACCAAGATCATAGATGAAAACTTCTCCAAACTAAAGAAAGACATATTCATACAGACACAAAAAGCACACAGATCAACAAATAGACAAGACAAGACAAGAAAATCCTTAGGTCATAGCATCATTTAAACACTAAGTATAGAACCAAAAAAAGTTTATGAAAAGCTGTAAGAGACAAAACAAAAATCAAATATAAAGGAAACATTAGAAAGAGCACAAATAAATGATTTAATGATACAACTGAACAAGTTGAAAAAGAAAAACAAGAGCAAACCAAATCCCAAACTGCTTGATAGCAATAAGTAATAAAACTCAGAGCAGAAATTAATGAAATGGAAACAAAGAATACAAAAAATTAACAAATCTAAGAGTTAATTCTTTTAGAAGATAAGGTTGAGATACACTTGACCTAACTAACCAAAAGAAAGAAAGGACCCAAATTAACAAGAAACAGAGTTGAACAGGGGAACATTACCACAGACACAAATTAAATTCAGAATATTAGAATGGAATATTTAAAAACCCTGTATTACATTAATCTGGAATACCAAAAGAAATGGATGAATTTATAGATTCAATCTAGATTGAAAAGGAGTGAGGATGGTGAACAGATTCCAAACCACCAAAATTATACAAAGAAGGTAAAAAAAAAAGCCTAAACAGACCCTAGCAAACAATAGACTCAAATAGCAATGAAAAGCATTCCAGCTAAGAAAAGTCCAGGACCAGATGTATTCACAGCAGGAATCTACCAGAATTTCAAAGAATATCTGTAGACAATTCTTCATAAACTATTTTAGAAAAAGAAAAATAAAAGAAGGAAATAGAAAGGAACTTATGCAGGGACACTTGGCTTAGTCTGGGAGGAAGGGACTGGACCTCCCTGGACTGAGTCTACCAAGTTGATCACAGTCCTCGGGGGAGGACTTGTCCTGGAGGAGGTGGGAATGGAGGGTGGGCTGGGGGTAAGGGGAGGGCGTGGGAGGGGGGAGAATAGGGGAACCCATGGCTGATATGTAGAACTGAAAGGTATTGTAAAATAAAAAAATATATATCACACACACACAAAAAAAAAAAAAAAAAAAAAAAAAAAGAGCACTCAAAGTCAGGGTCACTCTAACACCCAAACAAGGTAAAGACACAACACATGCACAAAACTCTGGTCCAATAGTCATATGAACATAGAACCAATAATGCTCAACAAAATACTTGCAAAAAGAATACAGGCATACATAAAAAATATTAACCACAATGACCATGTTGGATTTATCACAGAGATGCAGGACTGGTTCAAAATACACACGCCAGTAAATGTAATAAATAACATCAGCGTACTTGAAGACAAAAACTGCATGACCATCTCAATAGATGCAGGAAAACCCTTTGATACCAACATGCCTGCATGGTAAAAGTCCTAGAGAAAGTAGGAATAGAGGGAATATACCTCAACATAAAAAAAAAAAGCTATATATGAGAAACTAGTAGCTAACATCACCCTAAATGGTGAAAAGCTTGAAGTAATCCCATTGAAGTCAGGACTGAAATAGGATAACTATTTTCCCTACTGCTTTTCAATATTTTTCTCAAAACATTAGCTGGAACAACAAGTAAAGAAAAAGAAATTAAAGGAAAACAAATAGGAAAAGAAGTCAAATTATCCCTATTTGCAAAGGACATGATAGTATGTATATATTAGATAATATCCTAGCAGAAATTCTGACAAAATTCCAAAAATTGTACCAGAAAAATTAGAAATGATCAACAAATTTCAGAATGCAGCAGGATACAGAATCATAAACATGTACAAATCAATAACTTTTCTATATACTGCTGTGGGATGTCTTTCTGTATGCTGTGAATATTTGTTGCTCTGATTGGTTGATGAACAAAGCTGCATTGACCTAATGGCAGGCTTGGGAGCATGGCCACGAGCTTAAAAACACAGGCACACTACTTAATACTGCTTCCTAGAATTGGGGAGGTAAGCATGACTCATGGTACCTGCACCATATTGAAAAGCCAAATGGGGTGGAGTCAACAGACACAGTCACCGCACAGCTTAGCAGTTTAAAATCTCTCCTGGCCAGAAAAGGATTATAAATGCACAGTAAGACAGATTCAGATGGAATAAAACTCTAAATGTTTACAATGTCTATAAAATATACATAGGCTTGAGATAGAGAAAAAAAGATATAGTCATAAAAATAAAATGAAGTTTTAAAAAATAATATACAAAAATATAATAAACCACACAAAGATGGAAATTACACAGAGAGTCTGAATTATGTTGTCTTTGAGATTTTTTTAACTGCAGAGAGAGAGACATTTAATTGTAGAGGTTACTAAGTTAAACCAATATGCACATTTTAAAGGTATCTTGACTTCAAACTTTAAGGATATATTGCTTTGGAAAGAGGTTGCGCTTTTCTTTCCACAGAAGATGAGAACCTGTGGATTGCTTCCAGGCTAATATGGTTTGATCAACCAGACTGGAAGCCTCTGAGTTCTCATCCAAATGGATCTCAGCTGAACTGCTGCTAAAAGCCTAAATGATTAACCAGGCTCTAATTCCTTGTCCTCACACCTTAAATACCTTTCTGCTTCCTGACATCACTTCCTGAGATTAAGGGCTCTTGTTACCACGCCTACCTGTTTCCAGTGTAGCTTTGAACTCACAGAGATCCAGACGAATCTCTGCCTCTGGAATGCTAGGATTAAAGGCGTATGTGCCACCATTTTCTGGCCTCTATGCTGTTCTGTTCTCTGACCCCAGATAAGTTTACTAGGGTGCACAATATTTTGGGGAACACAGTCTGAGGAAACAGGATCAGCTGAGGAATTGGCGAGGTGAGAAAGCTGTGGCTTGTTCTGCTTCTCTAATCTTCCAGCATTCACCCCAATACCTGGCTCCAGGTTTGTTTTTATTAATAAGACTTTTCAAGATTCGTGCTACAGATACTTGATCAGCCATATTTATTGTTGCTCTATAATAACTATGAAGTGAAAACAATCTAAAATGTCTTTCAACTGACAAATGGATAGTAGAATTGGAATACTATTCAGCTGCAAAGTAAAGTGAAATCACAAACTTTTATTGAGAATGGTATTTCATTACATACATACATGCAATTCTCAAGGAATTATAAAAATGAAATCCACTCAAGAGAAGGATGGAAGAATGGATTCTATAAGAACACAGAGGACCTTCTGTACACAGCCACTGATACCCACAAAAGCACTGTAGGAAGTTCAAGCTGTGGCCAGTGTAAAATAGGAAGACAATAAACCAGGTCTCAGAAAGGGTAAAATAGCAGAGTGTAAGGGAGTGATTGGAGTAATGATGATGTGTCATTTTTAAAACTGTACAACATGTGCTGCCAGAGACAGGGCTACTACAGAATGTGGACAACTAAGGGGCTCCATCAAACCCCAGGTCTCATGGTATGCAGTGAAGTAACTGGAGGTTGTTTGCTCCCACAGTTGCTAGGGGTAGAACTGGATGTAGGGAGTGGTGGAAGTGGTTGAGGATGCCTAGCTGAAGAACAAACTGATGGCCTTTATTTATTAGTAAGGGATGGAGGTGGGTTCTGTAAGTTTTCCTTGTGCAGTGTTCTTCAGGGTCTAGCCATAGTAGATCCCACATAAACTTGGACTTTCCTTAGCTTTCTTCATTCCTTCTTTCTCTGTAGGACACTATCTCAGCCCTCCTGGATTCTAAGTGTGGGAGACAGTGTGGGAGTTCTAGGTCTGTGACTTGCTGTTTGAGAAGTTTGCATTAACATTCCATTCAAGTTGTTCAATTCTTTCCCTCTCTGGTCTACGGGTCCTTCTTCTGGAGGCTCAGGGTTTGAAATTCATTCACATTTATAACTCTCAGCAGGCACAATAGTCACTCAGTGGCCCGTTGATTAATTGAATCATTATATTGTAAGAAGCAGTCTTCCAAAAACATTGTACGGAACTCCAGAGGCCAAGACAGGGAGTATAGGGAGGCCTAGGCTAGTGCAGGGCATGTAGCAAGAACTTGGGTCAAAAGAAGCAACAAACAAGCCAATGGTAGAATCCTGTCTTGGCCTCTGGAATTCCCTACAATGTTTTTGGAAGACTACTTCTTACAATTCAACTTTTTGCAATAAGAAATAGTCTTCCAAAAACATTGTAGGGAACTTGTGGTTGCTATGTAAAATGAATAAAAAAATTCCTTAATAAAAAAATAAATAAAAAAGAAAATTGTCAAAACAAACTTCCCAGTAATTTTTTTTTTCTGAGACAGGGTTTCTCTGTGTAGTTTTGGTGCCTGTCCTGGATCTTGCTCGGTAGCCCAGGCTGGCCTTGACCTCACAGAGATCCGCCTGGCTCTGCCTCCCTAGTGCTAGGATTAAAGGCATGCGCCACTGCCACTGCCACTGCCGGGCACCCAGACATTTTGTAATGAAGTACTGAATTTTATGAAGAAAAGCTCACGTTTTAAAAGAAACATCATGAAATGCATTTGTTCCTAGTGATATTTGTTTTGGTTTTTGAAACAGAGTCATATCTACAACCTGGCTGGCCTGAACCTCCCTCTGTATCAGACAACAGCGTTAAACCCTTGATCCTGGGCTTCTACCTTTCAGGGACAGGGGTTAGAGGCGTCCACACCAGCCTTGTCCCTGAGCCTTCATGCCCTTTGCTTTCTCTGTTCATATGATAGTATCTCTTCCCTTCTAGAATGTAATTAATTTCACAGCCTCCTTTCGCTTTAAGTGAGATCTTGAAAACAAAATCAACAGAAACAAACCTGTCCTCCTATGAGAAAACACAACACCCTCATCCACTGAGCTCCTTCCACCCTATCCATACTTTGTGCTTTTTCCTTGTTCTTCCTTTTCTTTACTTTCCCACTCCCCTCACTTCTCTATTTTCTTTTCTTCCCTTGCACCCTTCCCCTTGACCCTTCCTTCTCTATGCTGTCTTCTTCTTCTTCTTCTTCTTCTTCTTCTTCTTCTTCTTCTTCTTCTTCTTCTTCTTCTTCTTCTTCTTCTTCTTCTTCTCCTCCTCCTCCTCCTCCTCCTCCTCCTCCTCCTCCTCCTCCTCCTCCTCCTCCTCCTCCTCTTCCTCCTCCTCCTCCTCCTCCTCCTCCTCCTCCTCTTCCTTCACTTCCTCCTCCCCCCCCTCCTCCTTTTGTGTGTGTTTCACCAGATTGAACTCCAGGGCCTGTGCATCCCAGCCTTGTGCTTCACCACTGAATATAACACTAGCATCGTACTTCATTTCTTTCTTTCCATGCTCATAACTCTCTACCAGTTATGTCCAACTTTCTGCCACTGTATTACAATGTCATGGTCATTTTCAATGTTCACCCCCGAGAATCATGCAATCAAGTTAAAAGGAAAATCTCAGAATATTTTAAGTAAATGTATGGTTTGTGTTGGGCCATGATTTACAGCAGTTCTTGCCTTCAGGCATACTGTGGGCTGCAGGTTAGATCTGCCCACAACTCCACACACCTCTCTCTTTGCATTTTAAATTTTATTTTATTAAAAACTTATATTTATTTGATTTGCTGGGGGTGGGGCATAGCATGCAATGCTGCATGTATGAAAACCAGAGTGCAGCTTTCAGGAGTCCTTCCACCATGAGGTCCCTGGGAGGGGACTGAACTCAGGGTGTCTCTTGCTTGGCACCATGTATCTTTATCTACAGAGGCAACTTAGTGCTCTTTATTTATTACTTTTTCTTTTTATTTAAGGAACATAAAGAATAAAGAAATAAAGAGCCCCTTCTCCATTTTACCTCTGCTGCACTCCATCGCAGGCATCTAGTGAGTTCTGGAGCAGGCAGAGTGGGCATCCTTCAGCTGTCCCTTGTGCTTTTCAAATCCATCCAAACAATGACCGTAGCTGACTTTCTATCTGCATAAACTCTTCAGAATGAATCTCCTGTCCACTCCTCGAGCGTCTCCATTCTTGGACTCGTAAAGCCATCTTCAATACCTGATCTAGACATTCATTTCCCAAAATAGTTCTATGCCAAAGGAACTCATTTTCACAATGCAAATTGAACGAAGTTTGTGCCTTTTCCTGAGTTCACACATTTGGGTTGCTTTGAAGTCAAATTGAAATTGCTTTCTTGTGCCTTGGGTCTCACTAGCCCCACCATGCTCTAATCTTCCCAAGTTGTCTCTGTTTTTCTAGTCTATTCATAAGATTTTTCATCCCTAGGCAACCACTTCTCTGCTCACATTTATAATTTCTATCCTTTCTCAACTTCCTTTCTTGCCAGTTAAACTTCATACTGACTGCTGATGTGTCACCTTGTCCTGGAAAAACAAATCAGTTTACAGTGAACTAATTGTGTCCAGTTTAACCGTTTCACTGATTAGTTATCTCTTCCAGGCAGTCATTCATCATGAAGGCACTGAGACCATAGACGTGACACATCATACTCTGGCTCCTAGGAATGTAATGGAGAGGGTGAATAAGGTCATTGCCAAGTTGAAATGATATGAGAATCCAGTTACTTATTCACCATGTACTTGGGGCATGTCATGTAAATATACCATGTACTCTGTGTCTACTGTGATGGATGGTTAGATAAAGGAGCTGGTCTTAGATAAACCTTGGTGCTTTCGTGTCAATTAGTTACTCATCTTGCCCTTTGCATCTTCAATTCAGCCTCACCTTATGATTATATATATATATATATATATATATATATATATATATTTGAATTTTACATGCCCACAGCACTTCCCTATTTTTATAAAAACAGAAACTCAAGACTGTATCCTGGTTCACATGCCAGCTTTGCATTTTTTCCCCATCTTACCACATTCCTAAGCAGAGTACAACCAAGGTTGTGAGAAGCATACATAATTATCCAGCCACGGGCACTGGGATTTCTTTCTGAACAAATTTATTAAGCAAGTGGGTTTTATAACTAGAGTCAGCTGACACATTGTACATGGCAGCTCTTCAGGAACAATACAAGGACACTGTCATAAATGTCATGTGATTACTCATCTAGTCATGCCAACAAAATTGCAAATCTCATGGTCAGCTCTAACTATTTTGAAGCCTTGAAATTTAAAAGTTTGAAATTTAAAACATGATAGCACTCTGGGCAAGGTATAGTCTGTGAAGCTGCGTCCTTCCCTTCCACAGTTCTGCAAGAGACACTGGCAATTCCTTCACAGTCTTGAGGGTTCTCATAGATTGTGTGTGTGTGTGTGTGTGTGTGTGTGTGTGTGTGTGTGTGTGTGTGTGTGTACTTGAACACTTGTGCAAATGACTCTGCCGCCTCACTTCTGTGACTTACTAAGAAAATTTTTTGAGACATATGACATAGAAAATGGTTTATTTTAGTTGGGCAATCCAAAGCAATGTCTGCTGGGGGAGTAAATGTACATGTCAGTGAAGGGAGAGCATAATAAATAAATGGCCATAACCAATCAAACCAGCAATTACAGAGAGGTACTTTTCATCAGCACAGAAACAATCAGAGTTCTGAAATTTGTATTAAATTTTATAGTACTTGGTTGAGTTGGTCATTGCTCAATTTGTTTTATTCTATTTTCTAAAAAATGTAATCATAAGCTTTGTTTCTTTTTGCTTTGTTTCTTTGTTTTATTTTCCAAAACATATATTACAATTTAGTAATTATTCACTGGTGTTTGGTAAAAGTCTATCTTTTGCTACTTTCCTAATACCTACCATAAGAAGAAATATTCACATTAACTAATGACCATGATACAGTTTTGTGTTGAAATTTTTTCTTCTGGTGGGATCATTTCAACTCTAAACTCTCAAAGATTACTGTTTATAAGTTCAGGCATTTTATATATATATATATATATATATATATATATGTGTGTGTGTGTGTGTGTGTGTGTGTGTGTGTGTGTGTATACGTGTGTGTGTGCATATATATATATATTAAAAATTCTACTTAAAACAATTTTGTCAACTTGATTATTCTTGTTGGATGACAGACAAAGGTATATTGTTTTCTCATTTTGAATTAAAAAAAAAGGGAAAAGAAGCAAAATGCCTGTCCACAGAGTGTGGAATAGTTAGGATGCATGGCAATCTGCTATGTTAATTAAATTAATAAGGCTAATGACTCCTAATGATGGGCTGCCTGCTGTGGTGTGTGGAGAAATAGAGAGCAACAATCTTTTCCTTGAAAACATTCACCATTGCCTCCCCGGTACACATACGCATGATATCTCAACCAATCTAGAACAGAGAGTGTTTGAATGTGCTTCCACTTTGGAAGCTGTCTCTACTGCTAAATGCAAAGTATGTGCTGAAAGCAATGAACACACTAAGTCACCTATAATGAGTTTGAGAGTACCCCCCTTGGTCCTTGGTATGGAGATGGTGGGAATCTTTAAGGGGTTGGGCATAGTGGGAAATCATTAGATAAAGGCATGAGCTGTCTTCAGAGTGGTAAAGTAGCCCCTGAACTCTTGGGAGAGAGAGAGAGAGAGAGAGAGAGAGAGAGAGAGAGAGAGAGAGAGAGAGAGAGAGAGAGAGAGAGAGAGAGTGTGTGTGTGTGTGTGTGTGTGTGTGTGTAAGTGTGGAGGACAGAGGTTAACATAAAATAGATGATGCACTTTCCAGATTGAATTTTGAGATAGACACTCTGATGTGATTTGCAGCTCATTGATTCTGTGAATTTGGTTGGTCAGTAAGGTCCAAGGATTGGACTCCCCAGTTATGGGATTGTGGATATGTCCCATCATGCCCTACTTTTTATGTGGATGCTGAGATCTGATGTCAGGTCTTGATGTTTGTGTGGCAAACAAACATCTAAGATTTTTCCCCAGCCTGACAAAAGGGTTTACTGAGAGAGGCAGCCTGGCTCTTCAGTCATTCTGACCCTGCTGATGTGAGATCTCCCTCCTGAGTGTTCTCTCTCTGTTATGACACCATCATATGTCATGAAATCCTCACCAGAGCTGAACTGAAGCCAATATCATGCCCCTGAATCCCCAGAATTATGAGCTAGACCTTTTTACTTATAAAATCAACCTGCCCTGGGGGTTTCATTATAGTAATGAAAATTAGGCAAGTATTGATGCTTTGGTACTTTGTGTTTATTACTTATTAGAACATATTGAAGTTTCTACTCAGTCTGTGCTAACATACACCTGGCCACAATGTTATTGCTACTAATCTTGATTTTCAGTACCTAAGCTGCATACTGCTTACTATGCTGTACAAGACACTGACAGTTATACCTTCAGTATTCTACAACTTGTTACTCTTTAATTAAAGCAGTCTTTGATGGTCTTTTAGTCCTATCAGATAGTATATTGCCCAAGCTGAATTCATTCATAATATCCTGAGATTTAAAAACTGCTATTGTCCAAATAAGCCCAAATAAATAAAAGTGAGCTTTTACACTTTTATATGAAATTGATGGGGAGCTTACACATACTTTTTCTTCTTCAATTTTCACAGAGAGATTTTTGGCAATGGACAAACCTTCCTTTCAACCCAGACAAAATATCTCACCAAAGCTTCTAAATAATACATTCTGTCTTCTATGAAATGAAACATCTCAATGATCAGTTTAAAGGAAAGTCTGCTTATCTGAATTTAGCTTAATCTAACAGATAAAAATTTGTCAGCTATAATTACATTGTAAAAAATTAGCACCTGTCCTCAAATATTTTTTTTCAATTATATTTTACTTCCAATGTTTTCTGAAAACTTCTGAGATGTTTTATAGTTGGAAAGTCCTCATACTGTAGGCAGCTCTTCTCTCCAGGTGTGGTTCTGTTGGATGGCTAGTTTACATGGAGCTGGCTCACGGACTCTTTGTAACACTACAAACCAATCTTCAAAAGTCAGATATCCTTTGAAATCTTGGACTCACCTTACTTTATATTTTTGCTTCAAAGTTCAATTTCCTCAGTTTTTTTTTTAAGGAAATTGATGAGTATTATTAAATTCCAGTCACACACAAACCTTTGGTTTGTACATGCTTCCGTCTTTAATTCTTTTACACGTCACATCTGTTAATATGATAAAAAATATTCTATGCTTTTTATATTACTTTGATTAGGGCCAAACTTTGATTTTCCTCATGAACCATTAGACATTTTTTATGGATAACTATGTCAGCATTCACTTTTGTTGGAGAAAAAAGTTATGAACACTAAAAGGAGGAAAAAATGAGCTTCAGACAGTCAGGGCTAAGACACTCATCAATGTTGAGGGGAGTACAGAGTTATGTGCATCAGGCTGTTGAAGAATTTAGAAAGTATCACAGAAACAAAAGCATGTAAGCATGGTGAGATCTAAGTCAGTATGGAAGTGATAGTGAGACTGCAGGGTACACACTTGATTTTATCTGAGTGCTCTGTATTAGTCAGTGTTCTCTAGAGTAAGAGAACTTATAGAGTGAATCTATCCATACACACACACACACACACACACACACACACACACACACACACACATATATATATATATATATATATATATATATATATATGACTTATAGGCTGTGGTTCAGCTAATCCAATAGCTACCTATGAATAGAAGATCCAAGAATCCAATAATTGTTCAGTCCATGAGCCTGGGTATCTCACCTGGTCATCAGTATACTGGATTCCCAAAGAAGTAGGATTTGATATCTGTCAGCGAAGGAATGGACGTGCTAGTGATGTGAGAGCAAACAGGCTAAGAGCAAAAATTTCCTTTTTGCCTGTCCTTATGGAGGATTCTGGGAGAATGTTGGACCAGTGGGTCTTTCCACCTTAAAAGATCTGGATTAAAAGTGTATCTTCTCACCTCAAAGATCTAGATTAGAAGTGGATTTTTCCATTTCAAGTTAAGCAAAAATCCCTCACAGGTATGCACTGCCATTTTGGCTTTTTAGTTATCTCCAAATGTAGTCAAATTGACCATCAAGAACAACCATCACATGCTTATAATTCTCCTTTTCCCCCTCACTTTGTATTTTATGAGATAAATATGCTTCTTATAATACTGGAAAACAAAAATTATAAGAATACAGTCTTTACCTTTTTTATCTTCCACTTATTTCTTCCTGTCCCCTGGGGAGCTGGCAGTTGTCTTGCTCCTTGATGACAGGGTCATGGCCATACAAGCACAGTGTTCTTACACATGAAGCAAGGTGTGGTGTGGGTCCATCAAAGTGACATTTCTTACATTTGAGTCTTCATGCCTTTATTTCCCTAGATACTCATATGCCAAGAAAACTTTCCCTATTGTCTTTCAAGGCCAATGCAGGAGGAGGATATATTCAGATGTAGAAAGAGGAGAGGGACTGCTCCCATCTCAATTTCATGCTCCTAGAACTTTAAGCCTAGACTTCGAAGGACATGGGAACAGAATACTGTGAACTCCATGGCATATTTATTCAGATTTTAGAGCTGTGCTGGATTGGAACAAGAGTCTGATATTTAAAGAGACGCAAGTTATAAAACAAGAAGGCACAAGCTTCGGAGAATACTTCTGAAGGAGTTGACAATCACACAATCATTTATTGTTTCTGACCCAATGAGTTGAGACTCTGAAAGAACCACAATATATTCTGCATATTTCTGCCAACTGTGCTTGCTGTGTACTTAGTAGAAACCACAGGATGCTAAATTTCTATGTGGTGAGCTTAGGCTAAGGTGGTAACACTTAGAGGCAACTGGTGGCTTTTAGCCCAAGGATCTGGGATTCTCAACACTTGAGGCAATTGGTGGAGTTGAGAAGTATTGTCTCTCCCTGCAGAATATTGATCGTTCTTGGAGATGGGATTATACAGGAAGGTTGAAAGAGCAGAAACCCTGTGATAGGCTCTATTAATGCACAAGAGAGTATAAAGTTGAGCTAAGGGTTGAGAAATCCTCAGATTTGATTTATTGGTCTTTTCCTGATGAAAATGAATCAAAATGACATGATTTCCAGTTCCCTCTGACATCTCTCTGAAGCTTTGATATGATGAGAGTTTATTAGTGTAGTCAGTTTTTCCAAGATGAAAGGAGAAGTCAGAGTTCTCCTTATCAAAGAGCAGAGTAACTCCTTGTTGAACTTGGGCCACCCAGGGTAGTTCTTGATTCAGAATTACATTTTGGACTACACTTTCTCATATTTTCTCCATAACAGTGATTGATATGAGAAATTTTGGATTGAGGTGGTGGTGAGACGGCTAAGTTGGTCAGAGTAGATATTGCTATGCTCCCAGAAGACTCAAGATAGACTCCTAGAAGCTCACAACTTCCTGGAACTCCTGCTCCAGGTGATCTGGTGTCTCTGACCTCAGTGGGCATCTGCACACATGTGCACATACTCACACATGTCCTTCCCTCACATGCACACAATTAAAATGAAAAAAAACAACATTTAGAGGAAAAAGAAATTAAGGCTCGAGTTTTGATAATGATTTTGCAATGAACTTCATGCACTGAATTCTGGTCTATTGATCAGGTCCCAAAGCTCCAGGCTAGCCTGAATCTACATTCTGAAACATGCATAGCCTAGATGTCCTCCCACCCTAGCATCAGGCTCCTCACCATTAATGCCCTGCCCCACCCAACTCATCATATTCAGACCAATGTCCAGGAAGAGAAGAACTGCATCAGAAAGTTTCATTTCCAGTACTGGCTTGTGCCATGGTGATTGTTACAATCAAGACCTGAGAGAATGACCTATTTTGGGGTGAACATTTGTACTTCACTGTAATTATTTTCCATTAAAAACCCTATTATCTCAGTTACTCATTTTGGTTGACTAACTCTTCTGTATTTATCTCCTCCTACCTCACCCACAGAATAATTTCCACGTAAGAAAAGAACCATTGTATTTTGGGTATGATAATTGGTAATTATATGGTTCCTTTCTCCTGGTTCCCTGTATGCTTTCAACAGAGCACTGGGACTAAGCAATGAGCTGAGAGCCCCACTAAGCATGCTTTGTTGATCAATAGATTTCCACGGACACACTCCTTCATTTGAGAGCACTGCTTTCTACTCACAGTGGGACTCCAGCCCTTTTCCAGGGTTGGAATGCAGCGAGAACCACTCTCCCTGACTCAAAGATCATAACCTGGTTTTAGTTGGAAAGGAATCATCCTCCACTGGGAGGAAATAACATAAAAAGGGCTCAGGCACCAGGCATAGTTTTTGGAAACTGTTAGCTGGTATTCAGAGTCTCAGAAGACCGTGATCACCATAACTCTGATCAGGGGCAGCAGGAGGATGTATGTGGCCAAGCCATGGTGTGGCTAACAGAATTGTACCTTCTTTCTTCATTACATGGGGCACAGGGTACAGGACAGGCCTCCTGTTCATTGTCCTACCCACATCTTCATTAAAACACACTGTTAAATTTGCTTCCAAGATGGAATTTCCTTTCTCCTGCTTCATTTTCCTTCCTTTAGTTAGGACCTGTCATTGTATCATGCCAAATCTAGGGCCAAATGCAGCATCCACTCCAGCACAAAATGATTTCTACTTCCCTACCAAGGCTCTAGTTGCGCCAAGATATTCTATTGCTCAGGAAAGTACCTATTACCTTAGAAAGGGTAGAAACACCACCCATCCCTAGGGCAGGTGTTAGACTTAGTTCATCAAGAACTATGTCCCATATGACCATGAACTATGACCAGAGAGCTTCTGGTGTTGGGGATAGGAACACACAAGTCTAGCAAATGCCCCAGCAACTCTGACGTGCAAGTCAGATAGGAGTATAGAGGCAAGAGCAGTCTTGGCAATAACTCCTAAGAAATAAAAATAGGTGGGTGATCTGAAAGTTTTGAAACAATATGTCTGGGGAAAGAGATTTCATGTGGGCAGTGGTTCCTAGGGCAGGCTGTTGATGGGTCCATGAAAAAGCTGGTTTCTTTCAGCAAAGAAGTCTCTGCATGTTTCTATTACCTCTATTGTTTCTGAAGGCTTAAAATGGTAGACTGTGTCTAGATAGACACCCAAACAGTGGGTTTGTGTTGATTTTCAAGGAAACCCAGTGATCTCTCCAGGCTCAGAATGCCTTCTTCCTACACCGTGAACAATGCTGATAACCAGTCCAACTGCTCTCCCTGGGCTGGGGGCAGAACTAAGGAATACAAGGGGAGGGGGATTGAATGTGTTATTGTACAAGGATGCAAGGAAACTGCTCTTAGGCTGCAGGAGAGATGGCTCAGCAGTAAGAGGGTTTACTGGTCTTGCAGAGGACCCAGGTTCCATTCCCAGCACCTACGTCAGATGATTCATAAGCACCTGCCTTTATCTGCAGTGCCAGGGTATATATACCCTCTGGCCTCCTCAATCTCCTGAACACACACAGTGCACATAAACTCATGAAAGTGTACACACACACATAACTAAAAATAAATAAATAAAATATTAAAAAACCACTTAGCCATATTTTGAAAACTGTGTTCTAGAATTTATATTTGTACAAAAGAAAAAGGCAGAAGGGGCTGCACAATTGGCTTATCTATTAAAGTGCTTGCCTCAAAACCATGGGGACCTGAGCTGGAAATGAATGTAAAAATTATTGGTGTGGTAGCAAGCACCTATAATCCCAGCACTGAGGAAGCAGGGACCAGGACCAGGTTATCCCTGGGCTCATTGACCAGCCAAATAGCTGAAGTGGTGAGTTAGTTCCAGGTCAATGAGAAACCCTGTCCCCTAAGAAGTAAATTGTATTTCAGAGTGACATCCAAAGCTATCCTCTGTCCTCCACTTGTATGTGTGCACATGTATAACATTGTGCCTGCACACACACACACACACACACACACACACACACACACACACACACACAGTGTGGAATATTAGTTTAAGATGTGTTACATTCATTTATGCTGTGGACTGTTTGTTTAATGGTGCAAAAATGTGTTGCATTCTTGTAGTTTGCATTTATTTAACTCTGTAGAGCTGTGTTACTTTGCCTGCCTAAAATACCTGATTGGTCTAAAAAAAAGAGTTAAATGGCCAATAGCTAGGCAGGAGAGAGAAACAGGCAGGGCTGGTGGGCAGACAGAATAAATAGGAGGAGAAATGTAGGGAAGAAGAGTGAGGAGCAAGAAGAGGAAGATGCCAAGGGCCAGCTAGCCAACACACAGCCAGCCATAGAGTCAGAAGGAAACAAAGATGTATAGAATAAAGAAAAAGAAAAATCCCAGAAGCAAAATGTAGTTAAAGAGCAATAAGATAATTTAAGTTAGAAAAGCCGGCTAGAAACAAGCCAAGCTAAGGCCAGGCATTCATAAATAAGAATAAGTATCCATGTGTTTAATTGGGACCTGGGTGGCAGGTCCCCAAAGAGTAAACAAACCAACCAACCAACAAAAAAACAGCCACACACACACACACACACACACACACACACACACACACACAAATAAATAGAAAGTAGAGCTTAAGTTCAGTTAAGATGAGGGTTTTTTTTTCCATTGCTGGGGATGGAATCCAGGGCCTTCCACAGGCCAGATAAGTGCTCAACCACTAAGCTTCACCCCAGGCCCTGACATGAAAGTTTATGAGTACATGATGGAGACAAGTCGCCAGTCACAAGTAAAGGAAAGAGGCCTGAACTATTTATATTATACTTCCATTAGTTTCTATTTTGTTTAGTTTATGAATTAAACTAGACATTTAAGATGATAAATGACATTGAAGTAGTCTTTTAAAAAATGTTGTTATTTACTATTATTTGAATTGAAAACAGGAGAATCTAAAACAACTGCTAGGTCTTTTGAAACCAAAACCTTGAGGATTTTCTACTGATCACATTCTGGACTTTCAAAAGCTATTGGTATTGTGGGAAAGATAAGCAAGCACAAGCAAGAGACTTGTTAATGAATAGAAATGTGTTTTACACAGAGTTTTCTGTTTAAGAAGAAGTTTCTTTCGAGTCACACACAGCTGTAGCATTCACCCAACAGACCAGCTAATGTTTTAATGTAGGCTAAAAATACACCTGCCATGGTTTTAAGTATGCCAAACTTACTGACAAAATTTCATCAATAAATATTTTGTCTTAAAAATAGCATATACTTTAAAGATCTTTCTTTTTGTAAAGTTATTTTTTCCAAGAGCTAGTTGTTTCCAATATACATACACTACATCAGAATAGAACTCTACCTAAACTGAAGTTTTACTGATGCTGAAACAGCTGGACTCATATTAGCACAGCTAAATTAGGGTTTCACTGAAATCAGTGTAAACAAAACTCTAAATTCACATACCTAGGAGGAATTCGATTGACAAACAATTGAAATGTGTGTCTCATTTTGGTAAACACGAGTTGATTCCCATGTTCTCTTAAATTATGATAATTACAGCTACTTTCCTCGAAAGACTATGTTTTCATGGTTGCTATCTCATCTGTTACTGTAATGTTGCTGGGAGGGACAGGTGTAACAGCCTTCAATTTACTGATGAAGAAAGCGAGGCGCAGATGGCCACTCTTGCCTACAGAGAAGTTGGGCTACCATGCTGGTTTCTATGAAGTTGATGTTAAAGTCTTCGCTTGAGTGGGAAGGTGTATGTACAGAATACATGGTAAATGGTCATTTTCACTTGACTCACTTACTTGACTGATACCTTTTCCCCTTGCTTCAGAAATGTATAGAATTGGTCAGCTTTTATCAGGTCAGCCATCCTATGGAGACAAAGCTTCCACACCTTGCCTCCTTCCTTCTAGTGTATTATGATTTGATGGAAGGACCATCAGCAGCATGCTCCGTTAATCCCCAAACAGAATTTTACTCAGACCCAGGATTGAAGTGGTTATCTCCATTTGGCACAACAGATCCAAAAAGGGATCACATTAGTAGTCACCCCAATAATTTATCTTCTGGCTCTTATTATTGGCAGGGGATGGCCAGGTCCAAGTGGACAAAAGTACCCAAGACAATGGGGAGCAATGCTGGGGTCCTTAGGCATACTCAGGGAATCCTGGAGGATAGTAGAGCAACAGGTGGGGAAAACTGCCCATAGGTATCTGTGTTACCCACAGTAGGCCACTCTAAAGCTAGCAGTTTCCAAGCACAGCTACCTATTGGCTGTGGTTCTGTATTTTGAATTGGGTTTAGCTTCTGTCTTGGCTTAGGGATTCTTTGATCAATTGATTTCAATTGGTGTCTTGCCTGAGGCTATATGATTTAAGCGGGCCTCTACTCCTGTGCCTGGGAGCTAACCCAGGCTGTCTGCTGGAGCTGTTTGGCTCTCCTCCTGTGCCCTCTTCAGCCAAATAGTCTGGTCCTTATTTTTTAAGTGTTGTCAGTATCTCACAAGTGTATCCCACAAGCACTTACAGGTCTTTGCTGTAATCAGATCAGCAAGACATAGCTTGACACAGAGTCAGTGTGGGAGGGGGTTATACCAAGTCACAGGAAGTCTGGCTATTAGTACCTTTCAGTAACACTTCACACAGGAAGCAATACAGTTGCTATTGCTGCTGCTGCTGATGAGATGTATAGGCTTACAAAGCTGGGTTCTGCCTGCCTCTCACATAAACCAGATGCATCTTTGTGCCTGCAGATTCCATTCCCTCCAAGGGAGAAAGGCTATATCACCACCTCCTTGCTTGAGTTTGCAGGGTTATTTTCCATACAGTATTTTAGAAAGCCCATGTGAAGATATTGTGTACCACTTTACAGAGAGTACAAACTGCAGATGCCACCTCTGGGATTTTAGAAGCTTATGGTCCACTGGGGAAGATGGGTAGATACAGAAAACAATATTGATGGTAACAACACTTACAGCCCTTCTGGGGTTTCATAAACGTTTTATAGACAAGGTATGTTATAGGGCTTCAAAGGAAAAACACTTTCTCTGGGAAAGGAAACATTTATGAACATTACAAAAGAGAGCATGTGGAAGTGAATAGTGCGTGACAGTGGTTCATTCTCTCATAGAAAATTTAAAGAATGTTCCCTATAAACCAATTTCATTGCTTTTCACTAACTAATATCAATAACCTAACTGTATATCGATGGATATTTAGCTTATTTGTTATTCTATCTTAAGCCATGCGCCAGCAAAAAAATTCTACATGTAACTCATTGCTAGTGATTCCTTATAAGTGGATTCCCAAAGATGAAATAATTAAATGAAAGAGCACAGGAATCCATATTTAAAACCATTTAATACAATGCCTATGATACCAAAGAGCACAAAAGTTTTCATCTTTCATTCTTTACAATGATTTTTTTCCTACATCATATTTTGTGTTTCTCCATAGTTTATCATTGTTGGTTTCCATTCTGACGCTGTACAACAACTGTTTTTCCAAAATCTATTACCTAAAATTCACATTTATTTACTTCAAGTTTGAAAAAAATATTAGCAATTCATTTCCTTTGAGTTTGCTTTGATGTGTAGAGCATCTGAAAGTCTAGCCACTTGCGTTGTTTGGGTGTACATTCATGCCTCTGCCTACATATACAATCAACTGACATCATCCATGACGTTTATTAACTACTTTGGTAAATGAATAGAATATGCTCAGAGAGTCAACATAGATCACATGGTCACAGGAAGTCTAAGAAGAACACACACTCAGCCACATTCTTTGTAGTATGAATTTAGGAACAACTCATACAAACTGTTCATTCTTAGAAGCAGAGTTAGAAAATTGGTTGGGAATAGTGATATGTTGGTCAAAGTTCTTGAATGATAGACTAAGAAGCACAAGAGGAGGAGGGCTGGTGTGAGCCAAAGGCTGTCCTCTAGGAATTGGAGATCATTGGGGTGCAGAGCATCACAAAGGATGCAACATCAGTACTACATCGGGCTGAAGTTTGGCTAAATGCTTTGGCCTGCTGCTGTGCTGGCGCATTGCACACACTAATGCTCAGACTAAGGGCACATTGTGTCTTTGTTCCTTTTCATAATGGCTCTAAAGGCTCATGGTCTCAGAAACATCATCTCTACTTCCATCCCCACTGCATAGCTCCCAAAAAAGCAAGGTCAAAAGCAAGGACCTACACTCTGAGTGCTGAACTCTCTGTGAGTCTGGGGTATTACTGCAGTGACTTTGGAAAAACAAAATGAAACAGAGATTAGGAAGGAGTGGGCATGAGAACAGGGAGATCCATTAGTGAGGGGTGTGATATGGGTGATGATGTGTGAACAAGATGCATAAGAGCTGAGGTCTTGTTTGGGGAGCTAGAATAAACAGGGCTCATGGGATAAATGTGAACAAGCGGGCAGGAATGAGCCTGTACAATGACAGGTTTCTGGGTGTGGCTCAGCAAGAACTTTGAGAGTTTAGACATGCCACCATGAGAGGTGAGGTGTCAAATGAAGAATCGCCTATGAATTCTGACAGTTAGCAGGTATGAGCTAGGGAGGAAGCAGGAATTATTCTCCTTAAACACAGAGATGAGGAATTGTTATGATTCTTGTGTTGGCTACATGGCCACCAGGTAATAACATCAAGACCAATAGAAATCTCAGCTCTCTCCCTCAGTGCTTTTATCACCAAGAAAAAAAGGATTTGCATGGCACTGTCCTAGGTACAAAAAAGGCTAGAAAAAATATGGCATGGTATTGTTTTCTTAGTAGGTGTACATTCTGGAATTCTTCAGTTATGAGAAAGTAGTTTTTCTTCATATGTGGGGGGTGCATCCAGGACTCTCAATAAATGGCTGAAATCATGGGTATTATCTAACCCTACCCTGTGGGCATATCTGTATATCATTTTCATGATTAATGATTGATGTTGGAGAACCCAGACCACTGTGGGTGGTGCCACCCCTGGGCAGGTGGTACTGGGTTGTATAAGAAAGCAAGATGAACATACTGTTATGAGCAAGCTAGTAAGTAGTGCTATTCCAGGGTTTCTGCTCTGTTCCTGCCTCCAGAGTCCCACTCAAATTCCTACCCTGATTTCCCTTCATGATGGACTGTGACCTGGGACATGTAAGCTAAATAAATCCTTTCCTCCACAAGTTGCTTTATGTTTACCACAACAATAAGAAACAACACAGGACACCAACATTTCGTAAAAATAATAAAACATCACGTGAATATGGTAGTGCCCTCTCAAAATATTTCCTTTTGCCACACTCACCCTTCTTGTGTCAGTGTGAGATGATGAAATGCGTAAGTGAGAAGCTAAAGTAAGGTAAGTGACATTGGAATATAGCATCAGGCTACTGTGTGGATGTCACTTGAACATATTTCCATGATACTGCAGTCATCAAAATCAGAAATCCAAGCCAGCTATGGGGTGACTTCCAGACAGGTAGTGCATTTAGCATGAATATATGGGGCACATAGATGATTACTCTTCTTTGGTGGGCTAGAATCATTCTAGTATTCCTTCACACTCCTTAGAACAATGTGCAATTATGAACCTATGCATTGTTTATTTCTAGAATTGTTTTTTCCTTTACTGTATTTGACTCTGTAGATAAGGAGTATGACTATACTATGATTGAAGGAGGTAGAAATAAAACCGAAAGGCAAGGAATAAATTGTTTTCTCAGCAGTTTGTGGAATGTCTGTGAAAATTGTCTAATGTACAACCAGGGTATAAAAATATAGAGTTGATACAGAAGTTAGAATTATTGCTTGCTTAAACAGTAATTTCCCAGCAACAACAACAAAAAAAATCTGGCAAGAGTCAGACTTTTTGAAAGCATCATTGCAGTATTTAGATTTGATTCCTGATCCATCACAATTTAGCAGAGTGAGAGGATGTAGCATTACCTTAATGAACATTGGCAAAGAGCTACTAACAGATCCAATTTTTACTTTACAAAGAAACTGTTTACACCTTAGCTGTTGTCTCAGAAAGTAATATAGGATCTTAACCAAGGGAGGAAAACCTAGCTTATAAAGAAGTCATCTGAAAAATCATACGCACATTTGCTGATCAGAGTCAGGACAGATAGGTTCCACAGAAAAAGCAATGAATAATTTTAAAAGTAAAAAAGTCACCCCCCTCAGGCATCAGGAATTTAAGAATAAGATAATTGGCCTCCTCAAGCAAATTAGGGTGCCTTATCTATGCTGTAGAACTATAGAGTATCTGCAGGACTGAAGGAAAGGGAACAGGATAACCCAGAAGATCTCAATGGCTTAAGCTAGGAAGAGGCACATGATACATGTCTCTTCCCTTCAGATACTTTAGCCAAAATTAGTTGTAGTCCTTGAATGAGGTACATGAGAAGGTGGGAATGCAGATGCTCATATGGCACCTGTGGAAAGTTGGGCCACGAGAGCAGTCAATGGCATGCCATAACAAAACAGACGGGGATAGTAAAACAAAATGGGTCAAGGAAAGTGGGGTGAGGAGGGAGTTGGCTGGGCCCCATGCCCATCAACAGGATAGGTCCCCTCTCCTGGGGGAAAAGGGACTGATGTGCATTCACTGTGGCTAATGTCAGGACTTTGAAGACCTTTTCACTAAAGATTTTAGGGAGGGGGATATTTAAATAGTTGGGGAAGGTAGAGGTATCTCAATGTCTTCTTTGTACACATTTCTAGTTGTTACTTGGGGATGGAGCAGTTTTTTTGTTTTTAGATTGAAAACAGATTTTTTAAAATACTATCTATTCTGATTATGGTTCTCTCCCTCCCATAGCTCCTCTTAGAACCTCCCTGCTTCCTCACCCACACAATTCCATACTCTTAATTCCCATCTTTGGGATATAAACAGGCATCTATAATAATAATAGTAATAGTAATTAATAATAATAGAGAGAACTAAACAAAATAGGACAAAGCAAACAGAAGAAAAATCTCAAGACACACGTTTACACACACACACACACACACACACACACACACACACACACACATTTACACACCCAGAAATCCCATAAAAACACAAAGCCAGAAACCATAATATATAAATATACTATAATTATGTATTATATATAATTATATATGTAATATAGTATAAATTATAAGATAAATAAAATAAAACAGTGCTGGCAAAGCATTATGAGATAATGAACCTCCAAAGATGCCAATAAATTCATTTTGTGTTGGTCATCTATTGCTGGGATTGGGCTGACTTGAGAGTGGTTTGTATCCTCAGTAAGACTCATCCGTGAATGGTTATCAGTTGGAGATAGCTTCTGGGTCAAGGATGGGGGTTTTGTGTCCATCTCTTCTTTCAGTACTGGGGTTCTATCTGGCCCAGATATGTGCAGGCCTCAGCACACTGCTACAGTCTCTGTGAGGTCCCATGTGCATCAGTCTTGGTGTGTTTAGAAGGCTCTGTGTCCTTGGGTCCTCCATCCCCTCTGGCTCTTATAATTTTTCCACCTCTTCTTCCACAGGGCTCTTTGAGCCCTAAGTGGATGGAATTGATTGGGGACATCACCTTTAGGACTGAGTGTTTCAAGGTCTTTCACTCTCTGCACATTGTACAGCTGTGGCTCTTTGTACTCATTTCTGTCTACAGTAGGAAGAAGCTTCTCTGGTGGTGTCTGAGCAAGACATTGAGGCATGGGTATAGCAGAATGTTATTAGTTGTCCATTTATTGCTATGTCCCTTTAGAGTAACAGTAGTATTTGGTTTCCCCCTAGGTCCCTAGATTATGTATTCTCAGGTTATTGGTCACCAAAGCGGTATTGGAGGGTGGATTCCATCTCATGGAGTGAGCCTAAAATTCAATCAGCTATAGATTGATTACTCCCACGAGCTTTATGCCAATATTCCACTAGTGCATCTTGCAGGCAGGTCACCATTGTAGATCAAAGGGTTTGTGGCTGTGTTGGTGTTTACTTTTCTCTGCTGGAAGCATGCAGAGTTCATTCCAACACTATGAGCACTAGTCTGTAGGGACAAAGGCTATTGGTAGGTACCGGCTTGACCATGTTCAGTGAGTTATGTAGGTATTTTTTTCAGTACTAGAGCCTTGCCATCAGCCTATGGAGAGCAACCTATAGTCTTGGCAATAGTCTAGATTGTTTGGGTTTTCCCAAGTGGCCCCTTTGACATATAATTTGTTTAGATGTAATACATTCCTGGGACTGGAAGTTTCATTTGGTGATGAGAGACATTCAGCTGGGGCTCCATCTACCCTGTTATTTGGTGATTCTGTTTAGGTCACCTTCATATATACATATATATTAGAAAGCCTCTACACTATTGGGTTTCCATACAACTGCTCAAATGGTCCTTAGTTTTAGCTGTCTCTGTCATATTATCTCCCTCATCCCCCCTCTCCTCTTCTTCATTTGATTCTCCCATTCCAACCCCCCATCAATTCATAACTATCTATTCTAGGGTGATCAACTCCCTCCCAAGCCCCTCACTATGTTCTTAACCTCCGTGTTTATATGGATTATAGCTTGATTGTTGAAGATTTGACAACTAACACCCACATATAAGTGAATGCACACTTTATTTGTCTTCTTGGCTCTGGGTTTCCTCATTTGGGATGAGTTTTTTTTCTACCTCCATCTATTTATCTGCAAATTCCATCTTTTAAACAAAAATGAATACTATTCCAATATGTAAATGTACACTTTTCTTTATCCATTCATCCATTAATGAATATCTAGTCTGTTTCTAATATCTGATTATTAAACAGAGCAGCATTGAACACGGTTGAGCAAATGTCTCTATTGTGGGATCTAGAGTCTTTGAATATATGCCAAAGATTAATATAGCTCGATCTTGGGCTAGATCTATTCCCCGATTCTTGAGGAACCTCCATGATGATTTCCATAGTGGCTGTACAAGTTTGCACTCCCACCAACAATGGAGGAATGTTCTCTTTACCTCACATCCTCACCAGCATGAGTTGTCATTTTTTTAAATTGATAGTGGCCCTTCTGGCTCATGTAAGATGAAATTTCAGAGTAGTTTTGGTTTGCATTGCCCTGATGACCAAGGAAGTTGAACTTTTCTTTAAGTGATTTTTCAGCCACTTGTGTTTCCTCTTTTGAGAATTCTCTGTTTAGAACTTGACCCCATTTTTAAATTGGGTGTTTGGTCACTTGGTATCTAGTTTCTTGAGTTTTTATATATTTTAGACATTAGCCCTCTATTAGATGTGTTTTTGCTTAAAATCTCTTCTCATTCCGTAAGTTTCCCCTTTGTTTGAGTGATGGTGTTTTTTTTCCATGCAGAAGCCTTTTAGTTTCATAATTGTTTTTTTTTCAGTTCCTGTGCTAATGGTATTCTGTTCAGAAAGTCATTTTCTGTGCCAATGAGTTCAAGACTATTCCCTACTTTTTCTTCTATCAGATTCAATGTATCTGGCATTATATTGAGGTCTTTGATCCATTTGGAATTGAGGGGGTTTTTTTGAAGAAAGAGGATTTATTTATTTCACATGATTATGGATATTGAAAAGCCCTACAATATGCTATATGCAATCTAGAAAACCAGGTAAGCTAGTAGTAAAGCTCAGTTCTAATCCAAAAGCCTGAGACTATGTGAGCTGGCTTTTGAAAGTCCTAGAGTCTAAATATTGGAGTTTTGTTATTCAGAGGCAGGAGAAAGTTGGTGTTCCAGATACAGAAGACAGCTGGTACCAGTTTCCCTTGAGTGATATTGGATCTTCTCTATCTGGACTAATGGTTCAAATTTTTCATTTCTTCCAGAAATACAGACACACCCAGGAGTGATGTTTTATCAGTTCTTTATATACTTCTTAATCCAGCCAAGTTGGCTTTTTAAAACTAGCCATTATATATGGTTTCTCTCCAATGAATCAATGTTTCTCTCCAATGAATCAACAAAATGTATAATATATAATGCATAGCAAAATATCAAGAATAATTGAAGGTATGTCCCATTTTTGTTTAAATCATATAGACTTGCTTCATATTTGCACCCAAATAGTTATGAATGGAAGACCAGAACCTACATTTCTTATAATTTTAGAATATTTCCACTTTCTCACTTGTTGTGTAAATTTTAAGGTAGATTTAGTGAAGATTTTCCCACAATCATATCCATAAGTCTTCCTTTCAATGATAATCCCTCCCCCAGCAGGGTGACTAATTGGACTTTTTACATGCAGCCATCCAATATGACCAGCACCACTTGTTGAAAATGCTGTCCCCCCTCCCTGGTGTGTATTTTTGGCATCTTTATCAAAAATCAACTGTTTGTGCATGTGTGAATTTATGTTTGGGTCTTTAATTCTATTCCATTGATCAATGTGTTTGTTTTGTACCAAACCTTCATGTTTTAGTTACTAGCTCTCTGTAGTACAATTTGAGATTGGGGATGGTGATATCTCCAGCAGTTTTATTAATCATGAGTACAGTTTTATTTTAATTATATCCTTATGATTCTCTGGATTTCCTTGGTATCTGTTGTTATGTCCCTCTTTTTTTATAATTTGCATCTTTTCTCACCAACTTTAGTTAATTTGGCTAAGGATTGTCAATCTCATTTGTTTTTTCAAAGAATAAACTCTTTGTTTCATTGATTCTTACATTTTTTGTGTGGCTATTTTAATGATTTCAGCCCTGAGGTTGATTATTTCTAGCTATCTACTCTTTTGGGGCATTATTTCTTCTTTTTTCCCTAGTGTTTTCAGGTGGACCATGAAATCACCAACATGAGATCCCTCCATTCTTCTTTTTTTATTTAGTAACATAGGTACTTAGTGCTATAAACCACCTGCATTATATCCCATAAGTTGAGTGTGTTATTTTAATTTTTATTCAATTCTAAAAAGTTTTTAATTTCTTTCCTAATTTGTTTTTCATTTAGTAGCAACTCATTCAGTTTTCATAAGATTCTAAGCTTTTTGTTGTTTCTGTTGTTGATATCCAGTTTTAATCCATGGTGGTAAAATAGGATGTAGGATGCTATTTCAATTTTCTTGTGTCTGATGAGATTTGCTTTGTGTCAGAGTATGTGGTCAACCTGGAAGACAGTTCCATGAAGTGCTGAGAAGGTATATTCTTTTGTGCTTGGGTGAAATATTCTGTAAATATCAGTTAGGTCCATTTGCTTTATGACATGGTTATACTCCAGCATTTCTCTGTTTTTGTCTGGATGATATCTTTATTGGTGAGAGTAGGGTAATGAAGTCACTCACTATCACTGTGTGAAGGTCATATGTGATTTTATCTATAGTAGTGTTTGTTTTATGAACTTAGGTGCCCTTGTGTTTAGTGCATGTTTAGAATTGGAGTAGATATTTTAGACCCAACTCCATCAAGGCCTGGAAGATTTCATGTAAATAAAGCAGAAATGTGTAACTTCAAAGAACAAAATGTCTATCCTAGAATGTTTCTCCGTTGCTGTGATAAAGTACTGTAATTAGAAGCCACTTACCAAAGAGAAAGTTTATTTGGCTTATGGTTCCTAAGAGATGGAGTCCATTATGGTGGTGAAAGCCATGGCATGGTGGCAGGAGCAGAAGGCTGGCTGACAACATTTCCTCTGCAGGCAGAGAGCAGAGAGAGAGACAGAGAAGGAGAGAGGGAAAGAGGGAAGGAGGGAGAAGAGAAGAGGAGAGAGAGAGAGAGAGAGAGAGAGAGAGAGAGAGAGAGAGAGAGAATTTCTCTTATAAGGCTCTGCCTCCTAAAGTTTCCATAACCTCTCAAAACACTGCCACCAATCAGGGACCAAATGTTCAAATATGTGAGCCCAGGGGGGACATTTCTCATTCAAACAACCACAATGCCATACTTAGCTTTATTTGTTAACTTGACACTGCCTAATGCTATTTGAGAAGAAAGCCTGTTTTTGAGGAGGTTACCTACATCCAGTTGGACTATGGGTATGTCTGCAGGGTATTTTCTTTTTAATTGATGTAGGAGGGCCTAGACTACCAATAGACAGAACCACCCCTAGGCAGGGGGTCTCGGACTATACAACAAAACTAGCTACGCTTGAGTCTGGTAGAGAGCCAGCAATCAGTATTCCTCTGTGGTTGCGGCTTCAAGCTCCTACTTGAGTTCCTGTTCCTACTGGGACTTGGAAATATAAACCACATAAATCTTTCCACTTGGAATTTGTTTTTGGTCAGAGTGTTTTATCACAGCAGTATAGATCAAACCAGGACAAATGACATTTCTAGAAGTGTGTCGTGAGGTGAGCTGCTGTAGTAGAGACCATTCAGATAGCACCTGGACAACTATGTGTCAAAGAAAGTCAGTCCTGTGATATGTCTACAGAGTAACGTAAATTTCTTCTGGACATTTTTAACTCTTGGATTTATCGGCGTATATTTTTATTATTTTCTTTGGTAACGTGCTTTGTCTCTTAGAATTGAAAATGTGAAGATACAATTTGAGGATAAAAAGAAGTAATGAGTCCTTCCTCCCTCCCTTCCTTCTATAGTACCACTGTCAATAGTGATGTTTTGATGTAGATTTCTACTTTTCTATGTTAATACATCTGCAACCTCACCTACAATTGTTGAAACAACCTGTATGATGTGGCTTCTCAGCAAGTGTCAAGCATATAATGTGTTACTGCTGATTATAAATGCTGTACTAGAGAGACTTCTAGAACTTATCTGTCTTGTCCACCAGAGCATTCTGCCATTTAACCGTAGCTTCCAGGTCCCCACCCACTCCCATAGCTTCTAGTAGCCATCCCTCTCTCTCTCTGCTTCTGCAATTCTGCACCACACATAAGGTCACACATCATTAGTCATCTCTGCCTGGATTATGCTTATCCTTGTGTTCTCCAGGTTTACTGGTTCTCTTGTCAATGACAATTCCTTTGGAAAGTTGAACAGTATGTTGTGCATGCACACACAGACAACAAATTTCATGGATTCGTCCAGGCTGCTTTGCCATTGTGACCAATGTGACATAGAATAGGAAGTGCTGATCTCAAAGACGTATAGATAGCATTTCTTTTGGATATACCTTCAAGTAGGATTGCTGGATCCTATGGTCCCATTTTTAAATTTTTTGGAGAATTCTTCAGGCTGTTTGCTATAATGGATGAACTAACTTAAATTCCTACCAATATTTAAGCTAACATTTCCTGTGCTTTTTGATTTTTTCCTGTAAGGAAACATCCAATTGTGTGCTAATTTAAAATTTCCTGATTATTAATGATATTGTGAATATTTTTACATATCTGTGGCCATTAGTCTGTTTTCTTTTGGAGAATATCTGTTGATGCTGAAAGTTTGAGTTTTGTGATTTCATGATATTGAGTTGTTTGGGTCCTTTATTCAAACTGGATACTGACCTATCACAGTTTTTGTGCAGCGGGCACTGATCCTATAGGGTCTGCTTCAAGGATGAACACCTGTATTATCTTGCTGGCATTGCTCACATTGATGCACCTCAGAGGCTACCTGCTCCTCCTTCACACTTCTTAAGGGAACGAACAATATTTAAGGTGTTTAGTCCCAAACATTCAAATTCCTAATATAGCTAAAAACTTAGCAAAATGATTGCATGATGAAGACAGCCTCATAGCCTTTCTGTATTGAAATAGCAGGTCTATAAAATGAGAATGCATACAGAGTTAAATTTGGGTTAGATTTCTTTTTGTATGTGGTCTGTTTCTTGACTCTAATGAGTTTGTATCTTGCCTTTCTTCTGTAATAGGTTAGTCGTTATTGTTATTTTATAGGACTACATATCATCTCCTATGGTTATTGGGAGTTTCAGTGTGATGTGCTAGGGTTCTGAGACATCATCTGTAGGGTTTGTTGTATTTTAATGTTGTTTACAACCATTATTTCCCTAAATGCCCACATTTGTTTTCCCAAGTTTCTATGCCTGTAACTCAGCAGGGCACTTCACTTCTTGGAGCAGGGGGTCTAGAATGTTAGCTAGTATTTCTGCATTTTAAATGTAAAGTTTTAAATGTAAGAGCTGAGTGAAATCTATGGTTCTTCACTTCCTTGTTAATACACGTGCAGTGGGATTTTCAGTACCAACGAGATGAATTTGAGGGAGTATCCAGAAATCTGTTCAAAAGAGTTGAGCCCCAAGTCCCCGATCGCTAGACTTCAATTTTCAATAAACTCAGATTATTCTGATGCTAAATATTTCATTTTTTCCAACTTGATTAGCCCAGCTTGCTATTTCATATCAATTTGCAGCTTTGCCTTTCTCTGAGGGGATCTTTAAGAATCCTCTAATTAACTCTTTTATATATCTGAGAAGGAAGTAAATATTTTGTTTCTCTTTAAAGCATGGGAAAGAACAGGATTACATTTTTAATGCAACAGCAGAATAAATTAGCGAGCCTCACTAAATTAAGTAGCGTAGACCTCTGAATATAGTAGGACCAAAGTCCTACTCCTTATGTCTATTCAACCAAAAATACCAGTTCTGTCAATCACAGCATTCTATAAGTTTCTCCCATCTTCTTTTTCCTGAAGATTTCACTAAATATTAGAGGACACAGAAAAGCAGGCACAAGGTAGACAACAGTGTACAATAGAACTTCCACTACTAATATGTAAGAGAGTGACTGGCTTTGAGTATAAGGAAAAGCAAAACGAGTTTTAAGTGGTAAATAGTTTGAATATTGGAAAAGGTAGTAAGGAAGGGTAGTCCCAGCTGAGAGTAAAATATGCACCAAGCTTTAAAGTTGTGAAAATACATGACATAATTCATTCAAAATAAAGAGTGAAGTACACAGGATGATTGGCTACATATTTTAGTATTGAGAGCCACAGGTATTGAATGCAGTAGGGCTGAAACTTGAAGCAAAGAGATCAGTAGAGGTGATTACCATAGGGAAGTCCATTTACTGTGGTAAACTGAGGCACATGAGCATGCTTCCCAAAGAGAGTCAGTATGTTCATGAATGTGATAGTTATATTCTGGGATGGCAGCACCTGTTTCTTGTGCCTTTATATACCTTGGGTTTGTTATGTAAATAGAAGGGATGTATTCCTCCCAGGCACACCAGCTGCAGAAAGATAAACAAAACAAAACAAAATAGAAACAAAGAAAACAGATTGTAATAAATTCTAGGGACTCTGACAGACTAAAATACAAAGCCAACTCTACATGAAATAATAGAGTCCACTGCCAAATCAGGACATCTGGGAAGGGAGAACTAACGTAGAGAATCTAGCGTTGGTGGATGGTTACAATGTCCTAGCCATTATGGAAGGCAGGTCCTGCACTCAGGAAATGGTGTGTGATCCTCAGAGCACAGTGGTGTTCTGTCCTATGCTTCTTGTTATACTATTGACACTGTGGCATTTTAAAGGGCCATATCTGATGCAAGTGTGACCTGACCTTGACCCATCTCAAATCCACAGCCCTCTTGGTAGAAGAATGGAAATTGTCCAAGTGAGGACATGAAGGTGGTCAGGAATATGGCCCCAGTACTGCTGCAGGAAGAAAGAGCTCAGGGTCTTAAGAGACACCTGCTTAGGGTGTCTGTCTCCTCTGCTAATCTGGGGAGAAGAAAACAGAGTCAAAGAAGAATCCTAGATTCCTGGAGTAAAAAGCAATGTTGGCAATCCAATCACGATGACTAAGAGCATGAGAGAAAATGGTTGCAATCTCCTCACAATCATTTTACTGCAGGTGGTGTTGACCCAGAAAACATTTGTCTTTTAGATTGTGTGTGTGTGTGTGTGTGTGTGTGTGTGTGTGTGTGTTCTGCCTGCATGTGTGTCTATGAATTACATGTGTGCTTGGTAACTGCAGAGTTCAGAAGAAGGAACTGGATCCCCAGAAACTGGAGCCACTGATAGTTGTCTGCTAACATGTGGGTTCTGAAAACTAAACCTGGGTCCTCTAGAAGAGTAATTAAATGTTCTCTTATTTATTTATTTATTTATTTATTTATTTATTTATTTATTTATTTATTTATTTATCTATTCTATGTGTTTTGATGCCGTTCATTTTCCTATCCATTCGCATCAGACAAAGGGGTTTACAGTGTGACTCACTGTGTCACCCTGCAGCTTCCGTGATGTGACTTTAAAATTTTTCCCTTTTCCTTTTCAATGATTTTCCTTTTCCCTCTTAAATTTTGTTATCTTTGGAGGGTAATAAGTATTCTTAACTGATGAGCCATCTCTCCATCCCCTATTTGATATTTAAGGTAAGTATATTCGAAAACATGTATTTCTGGCAGCAGATTCTAATAAATATCTTGAAACTTACATTTGCTTCCAAAGGTTCCACCTGGATGCTTTTACTTTCTGTCCTGTATGTTCAACCCATATGCTGCTCCTAATGTACTTCTCTCTGATTTACTCTTTAACCAGAGAACATTTACCTGCTCTAGAAACTGCCTCCTAGCTCAGGATCCCATCAGATGTTAAAACTCAACAGTTACTATCTTCCAAAAAGCTGGTGCAAGAGCTGAAGGCAAATATTTAGAGCACTGGCTTTGTGTCTAAGTCCACCCCCCCAGCATCAATATATCCTGATATTTCCCAGAAAGCCTGAATTCTGATATTCAGAGATCTTTGCAGTTTCCTCCTATAATATGTAATTTAAGTCATCCATGGTGCCAAGTCACTTCATTTTATTTGTATGACCTTTCCTTCCTTGGGATCTCTATGAGACTCATCCCCAGATATTGAATCAGTTTCCTGTTTAGAATGATACTATCAGTAGACGAAGACAATGGGGGAAGGGGCAGGCTGACATCCCCCACATTTGGAGATGTTTATCTTCTAGATGGTCTGGGGGCAGTATACCTCTTCCATCAGGGTGACAATGGCTGATCATTTGATGATGACACCTCAGTGATCCGCAAACTTCTCATAGAACCAGCCATCACTTAGACATCATTTTGTGTTCATGTGACTTCTACTTTTCCAGCACTGTGTTGATGAAGCAGCTTTGGAAGCTGTTTCTCTCCCAATGGTGCTCTCTCACTGTGTTTGTCTTTATTTTAACATTGAGGAACAGGGAGGGTTCAGACCTGGAATTGCATATGCAGCCATGGGTGAGTTCTGCTCTGTTCTTTTCGTAAAACCTTTGATAGAGGTCTAGAGACATGGCTCAGCTGATACAGTGTTTGCCAAACAAACACGGGGACTCGAGTCTTATTCCAAATACACACATAAAATGAAAAATTTGGCTATGTGATATGCATCTGTAATCCCAGTTACAGTCATGGAGAGATAGAGACACAAGGATCCTTGTGACTTAATGGCTAGTTAATAAACTCTAAGATCAGCGAGAGACCTTGACCCAAAAAAAATAAAGTGGAGAAGCAATGTCAACCCTGGTCTACACACACACACACACACACACACACACACACACACACACACACACACACACACCAAAATAGTCAAATATCTACCAGCAGCTTGAACTCTGGTGCTTGTTTGTGGACTGCTCGGGCTTTACTAGCTCATTTTTTCCTAGCGATACCATTAGAGGACAGTGTGAGAATCTGGTCCATGCTGCACACTGGGTGGGCTTTCCTTTGCTTAAGAAGCATTGCACTGACCTACCAGCTCACTTGAGGCACTGGAGTGCCTTGGTTGATTCTTCTGAACTATGCCATGATTCCTCAAATACCCTTTCTGAGAAACTGACAAAAGTTATCCTACTTGGTGTTGATTGTGACTAGAGTATTGTGATATTACTTATGTCTAGTTTGTAGGTGTGGTTTCAGACTGACAGGCAGCCTTAAGGGACTAACAACCATGGGCTAGAAAAAAAAATTGTCTTTAATTACTGCACAACTTTAGGAAGCTTCACAAGTCTATAGTTGGGAATGTATTACTTTATGATTTGATTATCTTTCTAGAAATGACTGATTTCCCTATCTCCTCATTTCTTTCCTCCCTTTCTTCCTTCATTCCCTGTATGTGGCCTACAGTGTCTTAGAATTCACTATGTAGCTCAGGCTGGCCTTAACATTGTGACTCTCCTGTTTTGGCCTACTTTTTGAGTATGGGATGACAGGTGTGCCCCTAACTAGAGTCACCACTTTTTGTGTTATTTTGGAGCTGTAGCCTTTGTGGTCTGCAAAAATATAATGACATGGCATTTAATATAACACTTTATTAATGTGCTCTTATACTTTCTTACTTTGGGTCTTTTGCTCAGCTAGTATAAAAGGCCTTTTGAAAAAGCCTTATGCAAACTGTAGATGTGTCCTAAAATATGTGCATCTTTAGCTATTGGGAAATGAAAATTTATATTGCTTTCACCTTATTACAATCATAGTGGCCAAGGATTTTAAAAAAGACAATGGATGGTGTCATCTGTGGAAAAGGGAACACTTATGTACTATTGTTGGGAGTACAAACTGGTACTACCATTTTGGAAATAAGTGTAGGAGTTCCTCAAAAAATTGAAAATAGACCTACCACATGATTAAGCTATACCATTCTTGGGCATATACTCAAAACATTTTATAGCCTATCACAGAGATACTTGCTCATTCTTGGTCATTGTTGATGAATTCATAATAGCCAGGACATGGAAACAGCCTAGGTGCCCATCAACTAATGAATATATAATGAAAATGAGGTACATTAACACAATGAAATATTATTCATTATTATTATTATTAAGAAAAATGAAAAATTTAAATTATCAGTAAATGGATGGAGCTGGAAATGGCCATCGTGAGTGAGGTGATACATACACAGAAAGACAATTATCATGTGTTTTCTCTCATTTCTGGATGTTAGCTTTGAACCTTCAGATGTATATAGTCCATTTGGAATACCACACAAGAATATAATAAGGGTCCATTGGAGGGGAGAATTTTTCAAGGGCGAGGAAATAAAACACAGTAGTATATAACAGGTGAGGGGTACCCTTAAGCTTAGCAGCAGTTGGGGTATTAAGGACTACCCTGAAGCGGCCTGTTCATTTTGGAGCAGGAAGAGGGGAATTGTGTCCTGGAGGAGAGAGGGGAACTAAGTCCCCACTGTTAACTAGAGAGGGAAGAGGACCTGGAAGGGGCTGAGGCAAATGATGATGAGTGAATATCCAAAGAAGAGTGTGAAGATAGTGTAACAAGTGGATAAGGAGATAAGGAGATGATCAGGGAGAGGTGATGAGACCAGGAGGCATGATATCCATCCATAAATGCACTCAAAAGGGGAGATAAGGAGGTGTTTTTTTTTTTGTTTGCTTGTTTGTTTGTTTGTTTTTGAAGAGGAGTCTCTTAGTCGCAAGAGAGCCAGCCAATGGTAGGAGTTTTATCCAGTCAGTATGGAGTTCTTAGGAGAGTTTTGAGGGACTGATTAGTTCATTTAACCTTGCCTGAAAACCTAGGATGGTACCCAGGGAATATGGAAACATCATGGGATGTTAACAGCTTTGGCTAGAGTTTGAGAGACTTGAGAATTGAATTCATGGCCATTACCTGATTGAAGGGAGGTTGGGACTCCAAAGTGGGGAATGGTTTCCCTGAAAAGGAGATTAGAAATTGTCTGCGATCTTTTATTAGTGGTAGGGAAAGCTTCTATCCATTCCGAGAGTGTGTCTACTAGACTAAAAGGTATCTGAAATGTCTAACTGCGGGCACATAAGTAAAATTGAGCGACCAGTTTGATCCAGGGAGGGATCTCCTGCCTTGGTGAGTGGGGAAAAGGGGACTCCGGTGCCCAGAAGTGGACAGATCCTCAGAGGTAGGCTGTAGATCAGTTTGATAAAGTAAGACAAAGCCTGCCTATTGCAGTGAAAGATCTGGTGTAAATAGGGCAATTTTTTTTGAGTATCTGGGGATGATAATGAAGAGGTGGGTTGTAAGATGAGGGTATCTCGTGATGGGTGAGAGGAATCCATGAATCCACCCAGGTGTGTGTGAGGGATCCAGGTGTATATGAGAGCGATCCAGGTTTCCAAGAGCTTCAGTGATAGCAGTCTCATCAGCTTGGTTATTTCCCTTGGAAATAATGGAATTGTTCATTTGGTGTGATGGACAGTGGTACTCTATATGGCTGTGGGAAGATGAGAGGCCCCTATTAGGGCCATGATTTGGTCTGGATTGGTTATGGATCCTCCTTTTGTTGTTAATCACCCCCACTCTTTCTAGATAGCTACATGTGACAAGAGAATATGGAAAGTGTACTTGGATACTGTATATAGGTTTAGGGATTGTCCCTTTGCTAATTTACAGGCACAGGTTAGAGCTATTAATTCTGTCTGCTGATTTGTGATGTGGGCTGGAAGAGCTTGTGCTTCAGTCACTATGGTGTCTGAGATGATTGCATATCCTGCTTTACAAACTCCTTCACATAGGAAGGGGCTGCCATCTGTATACCATGTATAAGTGGCCTGAGGTAGTGCTCCTTTCTGTATATGCATAGGATGAGTTAATAACTCTGCTAGGGTCTCAATGTGTGAGTGTGATGGGGAGTATTCCAGGACTGTTTGGGGGAGAAGGTTTGAAATGTAAAGAGGTGTCCACTGGTTGAAAGTCCAGTGTTGTGTCCTCTACCTACCTGAAGGGTGAGAACTTAGGAGGGAGGTAATATTTGAAGGCCATTGTATGTTAAAAGATGTGGCAGGTGGTGAGGAGAAAGGACAGTAATGGGTGACCCAAAAGTTGACTTCCTTGATTCACATATAAGAAATTCAGCTGTAGCCAGAGCTCGTAGACAAGGTGCCCAAACTTGGATAGTCTGGTCTAGTTTTTTTTTTTTTGACAAGTATACAACAGGTGCAAAGAAATGTCCCAGGTGTTGGTGACTCAGGACCCCAAGGGCATATCCCTCCTTTTCAATAAGATAGAGAGAGAAGGGGCGAGTGAAATCTGAAAGGTGTAGAGCTGGAGCATGGAGAAGGGCTTGTTGAAGCTTAGGAAATGGCTGGGCAATAAGGGCTAGAAAAGGTTCATGTGAGGGGCAAAGGGCTGCTTTATATAGGTGATGAGCAAGAAGAGAGAAAGAAGGAATCCAAGAGCAAAGGAAGCCTGCCATTTCTATGAAAGATAGGAGGTTTCTGAGCGGATCGTGGAGAGGAGTATATAGGGATTGAGTACTATGGGGTGAAGGGGAACTACTGCTGAGTTAATAAGTCGGAGATCCTGAACCAAGTGGCCCCGGTATCTAGGAGGAAGGAGATGGATCTCCCTGATGCTGTGATGACTACCAAAGTCTCCCTATCAGAAATAGCAGTGGTCTGGCCATGGGAGCCAGTCATCCATTGCCAGACCTAGGAGGTTGGCTGGAGGGTGGTCTGGGCTTAATATCCCCGTGTTCCTCCTAACATGAGGGCAGTCAATACTCCAGTCCTTCTTGATGGCACCTTGGACATGATCCAGGTGGTTTATGAGGGTTTGGACAGGCCCAGGCCCAGTGACCCTCCTGACCACATCTATAACAAGGACATGGAGGTTCTTAGGTTTTTGGAGGCCAGGGAGCTTGTACTTCTGCTTTTATCCACTGAGAGGCTTTAGCCATCATCAGGTAATTTTGTTTACAGGCCTTTTCATTTCTTCAATGATACATTTTAATGGCTACTGCTAAGGCTTTTGTTTGTGGACTCAGGGATCCTTTCTCTAGACATGTAAGTTTAGCTTTAATATCTGGGAAAAGAAACAGGTCATAAAGATTTGCTTTCTATCCGGAGTCTCAGGATCCAGATTGGTATGTTGTAAGAGGGCCTTTGTAAGGCAGTTGAGGAATTGAGATAGGTTTTCATTTTTTTTTCCTGGATGACCTCTTGGACTTTTTTATAATTTACTGCTTTAGAGGGCAACCCTATGGAGACCAGCTAGGAGGCAAGTTATAAATCTATTCCTAGCTAGGATGTCTCCTGGGGTATTAAAATCCCATCCAGAGTCCTGATCGGAGACTGCCCTAGCCCCTACTGAGTAGATGTTATCTGCTTGATGGAGCTCATCTGCATGGACCCTAGCCTGATCTCAGACTCACCTACACTCTTCTGAGAGAAGATTGTTGGTAAGGATCATATAAACATCATGAAAGGTAAGGTCATAGGATTGGGTAATGTATTGGAATTCTTTAATAAAAAGTGGAAGAATTGGCAGTATACGTACAATCCTAAACTTTTTTCTACTTGGAAAAGTTCAGATAATGAGAAGGAGACATTTACTCTGACTAAACCATCCACTCAAGCAACCTCTCCAAAAGGGAAACTGGGGCCGGTTTAGATTGGGGAGGTACAGGAGGTCCCAAGGTAGAACAGGAATGATTAGTGGAAAGACTAGGGGCTGTCGGTGAGTTGAAAGTAGGTGCCAATGAGAGTTGACCTGGTGGATGACCTGTCACTGAGGAGGGAGAAAAGGAAACTGAAGGGACCAGAAGAGAAGAAGCTGTGGGCTTTAATTTATAAGGGGGAGGCTCATTAGCTGGATCAAAAGAAATAGATTCATCCTGTTCTTACTTTATAGCTAGCAAGATCTGGGTGGAGGAACAAGAGGCACAGAGAGAAGGCTTGGAGGGAAGGTAAGAGAAATCTTGAACATAGAGCTCTCTTTACATTTCTCCAATCACTCACAGTAATTGTAAAGGTCCCAAATGATATTGGGATCTAGTGTGCCATTATTCGGCCATTTAGATTGGTTATCTAAGGAATATTGAGACCAAACTTCATTGCAAAAGTGAACAAGTTTAGGGCCTTTCAAATCAGGTGCCAGGTGTAAAGGCTTGAGATTTTCTAGGAGGCATCCCAAGGGCGGAATGGGAGAGAATGAAGTGCAGAGTTCCCATGGATGAGAGGTGAGGGAAAAGGTCACTGTAGCCTGTGGTTGTGGGCATCCCCTGGACTCGGAGAGGACCGAACAAGGATCAAGCCATTCAGAGAGTCATCACCCAGCTCAATGGGGGTCAAGTGTAGCAAGCTTAGCCTGGCTAAGCCAATGGAAAGACTCAGGTGCCTGGTACCAAGGCTTCTGTAGAAGTGAGAGGGCAAGAGAAAACAAAGCTCTAGGTGTAGGGTCTCATCCAGCGGAAAGGACTGGAAAAAGGAGGCTTTTGTGGCTCCTTTTTATGGGGAAGATAGGGAGAGAACACTGGAAGAGATGCTACAACCTAATTGGGCCCATGGAAACTGCTTGATTGAAGCTCTAAGCATGGGGGAGTATGGTCAGGTGAAGAGGGCCAGCCTTAAAGACTGTGGCTAAGGGGAACCTCTACTTCCAAGAATATAAGAGGGGTGCTGGTTACTCAATGGTCACTTCCTTAGACCCAGGGGAAGCTTTATAATGACCAAAGGGGGAACTCACCTAATTGCCACTGTTGGATGGAATGCTGAGCAACTTGTGAGCCAGAAATTGGGTGTGTTGCAGTTGGACTGGATATAAAGGATAGGGTCCCAGTGTGGCTCAGACCACAAGGGGAGAGCACAGGCACCAAGAAAGTTGATCCTGGGTTTTGGCACCAAAATGTAATCGAGTGTTACAACTTTGGGGAGAAAGTTATCCTGACTGCTCAGGAAGTCAGGATACACCTGGAGCTGCGATAGAACAGCTCTGGCAGCTGGAGCTGCAAAGGAACAGCTCAGCTCTGGAAGGAAAGGTATCCTGACTGTTCAGGGAGTCAAGCTATACCTGGAGCTGGGGTGTGGTGGGGGATGGTCTCCCTACAGGATATAACTATCTTTCCTTTCCTGGAGAGCTGCTAGAGCTGAGCTTTGTTCAGCCCCCCTTTAAGGGGACTCCCCAGCAGAGCTCTGCTTCTTCCTCTCTCAGGCCCAAGATATTGCTTCTTTTGTTGTTTCACTCTGCTAAATGGGAAACCTCTGAAGAAATGCAACCATCTCCTCTGGCTCTAGTGAAAAGTTACCTTTTCTGCTTCACATTCCTCAGTTCCCTAAGGGGTGTCTCAGCAAGATTCTTCTGTTCTGCTCCACCTTGCTCAGGCCCCCCTAAGGGAACATCTCTGCAAGTTTTTTTCTGCTCAGTCCCCTAAGGGACATTTTACCAAGGTTCTTCTCTGTACCAGTGAATGAAGATCTTCACCCTAGACTCTTTTGAGAAAGAGATTTATTTGGGAAGGAGGAGTCCAGGAAAGTGGCTACCTCTACCAGGGTGGGAGAGAATAGTCAACAACTGGACAGGTAGGGTGGTTTATATAGGGTTTCCTAGGGGAAGAGTTTCTCTAGGGAGAATATTTTCTGTTCAGGGACTGGTTAATTTTTCCTGCTTAGGGATTGGTTAGTTTCATTGGTCAGGGGCAGAGATGGTTCTGATTTCAGAGTCAAACTGTGTTTCTTTCACTGGCCTTTTGTTTTTGTTGTTGTTTTGTGGTTTTTTTTTTTTTTTTTTTTTTTGCTCCAATTCCAAGGCCAGGGCATATTTCTTTCTTTCACTGGCTCTGATTCTAGGGAGAAAGTGTGTTTCTTTGGCATTAATTTCAGAGTCAGGACATGTTTCTTTGGTTCTTGGGTTCATGGATAAAGTGTTTCTTTCACTGGCTCGAGTCCCAGACTCAGGCTGTTTCTTTGACTGGTTCTGGGTTCCAGAGTCAGGGTGGGTTTCTTTGGCTGGCCCCTTTTCCCTACAATACCTGTAGCTCACAGCACTTTTCAACACTCATCAGAGAAACTTCTCCTTTCAGTAAATGACAACTGACAGATCCCCCAGCTGATTAATATGCAGAGACTGAGAGTCAGTGGAATGTTCCTCTCTAAAGAGGACATGTCCATTATACTCTCCTCTGAAAGGCTAAGGGATCTTCATGGGAGAGGGGACTGAAATATTGTAAGAGCCAGAGGTGCTCTATATCATCAGGAAAATAACCTTTATCAGACACAACACGAAAGTTACACATATGACTCACAGTGATTGTGACACTGTACACAAGACTTGCACATGCTCTGGCTAGGCAAAATCCCAGAAAATGTGGGGGAAAGGTGGGTCTATCAGCACACCAATAGCTGAGAAATTATTGGTTTTGATAGCTTCTGTGAAAGGAAGAATTACTTTTTTTTAATAGAGGGACACCTTGTACATTAATCACAGGCCTGGCTGGCTCCACTCCCAAGATTAGCTGGCCAACACAAACTGGACTTCATTAGGAAAGAAAGAAAAATAAAACAATGATAGGAAGGCATGGGAGTTAGAGGGGAGAAGGGGTTATGGGAAGAGTGTGGAGAGATGGCTATGAATCTGTTCAAAATATATTGTGTGAAATTCTCAAATACTTAATAAAATATCATTATAAACTATTTATTTTTATTTGCATGCACACACACACATATATATACACATGAGTTCACACACACACACACACACACACACACACACACACACACACACATATATATATATGAGCTTTTGTGAGTTTATGTGCACCATATGCATATAGGAGTCCAAGAATGCCATAAAAGTTCATCAGATTCACTGAAACTGGACTTTCTGGCAGTTTCTGGCATGAACTCCATGGATTCTGGGAACAAAACCCAGCTCCCATGAGCCCTCTCCCTAGCTCCAATAGCTCAGCCTTGTTATCAGCTCAGAGCTATGATATCTTGGCATTAGACATTTTCTTCAGCATCTAGTAAGTTAAAGAAATAAAACTTTTCATATTGAACATATACTTCAGGGTGGCTGTCTCATGGACACAGCATCACAAAGCCCAAATATCAGACTTAGAGTTACAAGTTTCATGGAGTTCAATTCAGGCATTGTACTAGGAAGGGGTCTGTCCGTGACCCAGTGGTTCTGTAATGTATGGGCAATTCTTTCATTTCCCACTATGAGCAAATGGCTTCTCATCAGGAAGCCTTTCTAGGCTTCCAGTTCTCAGTGAAGGATGCTTTTCCATGTGCATTCTGGAAGCTGTGGTAACTTATCTATACCTCTGCTCAGCCTTTCTGCTCTGTCTGCTTTCTGAGCCTTCTCCATACAGAGCACCCCATTTGCAGGAAGTCCATGGTTATGGGGATGCACTACCTCCTTTCTTCTACAGATCCTTGTAGATAACTATGTTGAAGCTTCAACTGAGGCAAAACCTAAGCTTTCTATTCAGTACTTCACTTGGCTGTTGGTATTTTGAAATTTTAGTTCTCAGATGGCTTAATTTGTTGGGAACAACTAAGGATTAAAATACACACACACACACACACACACACACACACACACACACACACACACACATATACAAGAGTATACTTAGGGAAAATATCCTGAATAAAGTTGCTTAACTTAACTTATTTCAATCAATTTTTCAAAGTGGTAATTCAATGAAAGTAATAAAATTATGTTCAAGACATACTGGTGATATAAAATAAATGGAAGCTACAGTCTTGCTCCTAAGACCAAGCTCTACTAGAAAGAGGTTTAACAAACACAGTGAAAATAGTACAAATATACAGGACACCACATAATTAAAGGCCAATGATGGGGTAGAAAATTACTGCAAGAATTTAGAAGAGAGTGACTACTTGAGTTGATAAGACAATGTTTCTGGAATGCTGTGGTCTCATAATAGTTGTGATTGTACTGAATGGGAGGTGGATATTGTGAAGAAAGTCATGATGTTAAAATGGACCCATGATATGCACAGGCCAGGTTGCCAGCTAGTTTAGCTGTATGAGTGGACTTGTTCTAGCTGTGAGTTTAGTGGAAGCCAGATTTCTAGAAGATACAAATGTCAAGAAGTGAAGATCACTATTCCCCGAGAACCTTGGGACTTTGCAAAGTTTTGAATTAAAGCAGTTTATCAGCATCTCAGCATCAATTTGCAAAAGGACGTTAGACAGCTGGGTTATGTCAGAACTAGGTTAAGACAGTGGTGTGTGTGTGTGTGTGTGTGTGTGTGTGTGTGTGTGTGTGTGTGTGTGTGTTAGGGTTTCTGTTGTTGTGATAAAACACCATGACCAAAAGCAGCAAACACTTCTACATCACAGTTCAGCATTAAAGGAAGTTAGAGCAGGAACTCAAGGCAGGGACCTGGAAGCAGAAACCGAAGTAGAAACTGTAGGGGAACACTGCTTCCTGGATTTGTCCTTATAATTTGTTCAATCTGCTTTTATTTTTTTCATATAACTCCATACCACTTTGTCAGGCATGACCCTGACCTTTGTGGGCTGGGTCCACCCACATCATTATTAATCAAGAAGATGCTCTGTAGATTGGCTTACATGCAATCTGATGGATTTCTTTTTTCAATTGAGGTTCCTCTTACTAGATAACTCTATCTTGTCTCAAGTTGACAAAAACAAACAAACAGAAACTAACTAGCACAGTATGAGTGATTGTGTGTGTGTGTCTGTGTACGTGTGTATGTGTATGTGTGTGCACACTATGTGTATTGTGGTAGAGAGTCATTCATAGAAGCAAGTGTGAAATTTTGAATAACAAATTGACAAAGAATAATTATTCTGTACAAATACAACACCATGTTAAAAGTTAAAGATGAAGATGTCTCCAAAAGCCATAAATATAACTACCATATAACTCAGGCAAAGATTCCTGGGCCCGACCCAAAGAACTCTGTCCCTTGCTACAGAGATACCTGCTCATTCATACTCATTGCCGCTCTGTTCACAATAACCAGGAAATGGTATTAGCCTAGATTTCCATCAACTGAAAAAAAATGCACAATGAAACGTATTCATCTGCCTACAGAATTCTATTCAGCCCTAAGGAAAAATGAAGTCATGAAATTCGCAGGAAAACGGATGGAATTGGAAAACATTATACTGAGTAAAGTAACCCTGTTTCAGGAAGACAAATGTTGTTCCACATATGTGGATCATGGATTTGAACTTTTAGATTCCTATGTTTAAGCTGGTATCTGTAGAGGTGAATAAACAGTAAAGGACCCATGAGAAATGAGAGAGAGAAGAAATCCAAAAGGTGGGGGAAATGATAGTAATACACACATAACATGAAAGTCGTAATGGGATAGTAGGAATAGAAAGTTTTAAACAGGGATGGATAGGGAGATGGGAAAATATAAAGGATAGGGAGGGTTAACCAAAACTAAACATGTACAAAAAAGTCATGTAAGAACCCCCTTATAACCTAGCTAAATATATAATATAAAAAGGTTGCTTGATCAGAGGCCACTTCACAGGTTGATAATACTGCTCTCCAAAGCTATAAGCTTTTTGACCCAAAACCCCAGTGCCAGGTTGGGATACCTGCCTGTGAGTTGTTGGTGAGTAAGCCTCCCAGATGTGCCCTCCAAAATACAGGTTATTGATACTGTTCTTACTGGAACTAGATGATAAGAGTCTATTGCTCAAGATATCATCCTGAAAGTGAGCTGTAAGCTCCCTCCCTAGTGTTCATAATGTGATATGGAGATAAATTCAATGCCTGTGCTAGTGAATGGAGAGAACAGTAGCAAGTGCATCAATTTTACCTTAAAATATTTTATATTGGTAAAAAAAATTTATATAGTACGTATTATTATCAATGATATGTGTTATAGATCAGTGATCATACATCAAATCCATTAGCCTAAAGGATTACTAGATCCTGGCACCACAAGAGGAAAAACACATAAGGAATGGACTTGTGAGAAAAATGAAATCAGTCTACCAGTGAGTTTTTTTTTTATACCCAGAATAGAGGTGGCTTTTGACTGAAGTGTTTACTACCTTCCTGTGGTTCTCAAGTGACAGCATGCACTATCTTGTTGCAAACAAATAAGTTGTGACTGAAGACTGACCTAAAAGATTAGCGTATTAGATTCTGGCAGAAACTTAAATAAGATACACTATAATTTATTAACCACATCTTTTATTCATTGTGTCATTGTTCTAGTGGTAATTTTGAATCCAAGAATATAATATCACCTTTTACATAATCACCTGTTATGACACTGATATAAAACAGTGAATGTTATCTGATAAATCTTTCTTGAATGGAAATAGATGAATTAACAACAAATGCATGCTGTCTGATTCTCTTTCAGAGGACCTGACAAAGAAAAAGAAGTGAAGTAAGGTGGTTAATTCATGGAAGTGGCCATGAAAAGTGAACACATCTTAGTCTAAACTTGCAAAATACTGTCCCATCAAATTTGCATTTTCTCTGAATTAATTTTTCATTCCCTTTTGTAGTTGACATGGAGAACCAAAAGCAGGTGCTGTGAACATAAAATCAGAAATTCCACCTTCTGGAAAATACATCTATATCTCATTTAAACCCACCCAAACTTTATTAAATGCATTAGACAAAGATTAATATGCATGCAATTTTAATGTTGAAATTCCATGTAACCTCTTTGTGATTCCCACAATTAGTAAACTAGTTAAGTGTGCATTTGTTAGAAATAAGTAAATGATAAGATGTGAAGTCATTATGATATGCTTATGTCAAAGTGGCCTACTTGCTGACAGCACAACTGTGCTATTTGCAGCTTAAAAAATTGGTGGTATTATAAAGCCCACCCCTATGCTATGACACTCATTTGCATCTCACAACCTGAGGTAATTATAGAGTCTCTACTGTGGTCTACCTAATTGGTGTCTAGAGCCCAGCTTTCTCCACATTTCTCCTGTCAGAACCATGATGAGGAAATGTGCTCAGATTAAAGGATGAAATGCCCAGCTGAAGTTACTGTATCCTGGGCTGGGCAGGGTGCTGAGTGAGTCAGTAACTGGGGATTCACTCTTTTGTGGTTATATTTTGGGTAAACTTTCATGTGCAGTTATACTGAATGCTTAGGTGACAAGAAAGCTCTGATTTATGATGGTTTAAAATTTCTGTAAAAATGTGGAAGCTTCAGTACAAGGGTGAAACACACACACACACACACACACACACACACACACACACACACACACACAGGAAACTGAAGGAATATCTTGGCTGAGTTTCCTTTGGTCATTCTCAAATAAAACATAAGTCTTCATGTAATGTTGAATGTCACTGCAAATCAGTTGGGCAATCCATTATCCTAAATCAACAACTCTTCAAACAGCAGAACACTGAGGTCTACATAGATTTCAGCAACCATGGGCTGAGGATCACACATTGAGATGAAATCAAGTGAATATGCTGTAGAGACACACAACTCTGACTTTTATGGAATTGGAAGTCTTGCCTAGTTAGAGAACAAAGGTGATATTAGAGTAGGGTATAGAAATAGCATGAAGACAGGGCATCAGATCAGGAGACTGTGAGGGATATGGTTCTGAAGAGCAGAGGAAGATACTATTTAGGACACTACATAGAAAAATGAATTCCTTCTAGCTCCTGGCTTGAAAATAGGTTCTCTGTGATGGAAATGGAAAGAGAAGCAGAAAAAAAGGAACTTTAAAGACTGATGGGTGTAACAACACTTTAATATGGATTTTGGGAGGAAAATAATTGGTATGTCTAGAAGACAGAAACGATACTTTGTAAAACATGAGCAAATCTTCAACCTGGGGCAGTGGCCAATATAGAAGAGGGCATCCCATATCAAGCCCTCTATTTTCTCCCCTCTTTGACCAACAGCTTTTTTTTCTATGCTACAAGAGCACCCAGAACTTGGATGGCATTTGTAGGTATTTCCTCTGAATTGAAATATCTCGTATTAGAAGGAGGAGGGAGACTTGAGGTACATATGACTCAAGAACCTCAGAATCTCAAAAAGTTATTACTAAGTCCTTTCCCCAAGGTAACAAAGGCAATGATAATTGCTGAAGAGAGGAGACACCCAGTTTGTAGGCAGCTCCAGAAACTCAGCTTTGTGTCATCATCCATGCTGGTGTGGCCTTTTGGTTACCTACATTCTTTTAAATAATGACAACTGGTTCATCAAGAACATGCTGGTTCATCAAGATATACTTGAGTGGACATATTTGATTTGAAATGATGAGGAGTTGTGCCAGGAGCCAAGAATGAAACTGAAAGAGCATTAAATTCATTTCAGGTTTTGAAGGAACTTACAAATTGTTTGAAAAGGCAAGGGCTGCGTGCAAAACATAATTGAAGAGTAATATAGAAATTTTCAATCCAGGGTTAGAGAGAGCATGGATGGACCATAGGTTTCAGAGCTCTTTGGTCTGTGTTACAAAGAAAGAATGCTCCAGTGTCCCTCAGATGTGACGGGTATACTGGCCAGCATGACATTGAAGCCTGTTATCAAACTATTACAGATTTCCATGTACACTATTAAACAGATATTGACTTTCATGAGGTTATATCAAGATTTATTGGCCCAAGAGGTAAATATTGACTGATAAGATGTTGAGGTCAATAATTACCTCCAGGGACAATAAATCTTTATATTCACAGACACACAAATCCAATAGTCAGTGTGGTTTGTTAGATTAAACACAAATTCCAAGTCATTATATGTATCTGGAAACCCCTGTTCATAACCATGAATTCTGACACTTTATAATTCATCTTAAAACAGCATATTTTCAGTCAGAACTGATACAGTTCTACAAGAGAAAGTTGATTTTATTTTTAATCATAGCCTTCTGGAAAAAAATAGTTTTATGTATTTCTTTAGAATGGTTAATTCTCTTCCAGCAGCTAGACCTGTAACTGCCACATGGTAGGTGCTTAATATACATTTTTAAATGAAATTAATCTCACACAATTTGGCACTTAAATTCTTAATTAATGGCAAATGCTGATTAAAATCTATGTTATATAAAATTGTCAAGGTTTTATATTGATGTCATTATTCAACATGGAAATGTTTATTCAGAACTAAATATTAGTGCAAAAGGTGTATCAGGGAAAATATTACTAATGAGCTTAAAGAATTGGGATGATGTTTGTTCATTCTTCAAGTTTACTCAGAGTTTTATTTAAATCAGATATTACGTTTTCAGTACATTAAAGTTGGATATAATTGAGAAATTGTTTATAAAATGTGAAAATGCATTACATACTGCAACAGAAAGAACCCATTTGTATTTAGGCAGTCGGTTATTTTGAGAGAACATATCTAAATGCCTACTGTGTCTAGGTTAAGACACCATTGCCTGGTGTCAGGTTAAAGGCTGAATGTTTGGGTCTGGTACACTGGATTGCAAGCACAAAAGGAGCTGCTGTACAAATTGGCTCTCTTGCTTTGCCCTGAGGGTGTGTTGTGGGATGTCTTCTGTGGATGGTTAATATGGGTTGTCCTTTGCCTGTCCTGACCTTGACCACCCACATCAGCCATTTACTGCCTCTGCAGCTACTCCATAACCCACAGCTCTCAGGTCATAGAGAATAACCCTACAGATCATCTTCTGCAACTGTCGTACGCGGGCAGTGGACACTGTATCATATAATGCAAAAGGTATCTCAAGACCTAAATGCAACTGTAAAGCTATACCTATACACCACACTAACATTTTTGTTTAATCACTGCTACTCTCTTGTTATCCTCCTGCATTCAAATACAGGGTTTAGATAATGTAGTTTCATTGAATGCACATTAACTCCAATATGAAGGGTAACTACCCTTATACATTTGTTGTCTCTTCTAATTTATTTAAAGCACACACACACACACACACACACACACAGAGAGAGAGAGAGAGATATTTACAAATTGCTTAAATATCTCATACGTATTTTTTATCTTTGTGTTTCAATGCTTACTGAATAAATCTATAAATAACTGGTGTTAGGCTGAATCCCTTAAGGGATTTGGGGAGTGATGGAAGAAAAATCATATTACAATATGTTCTGTGGTTCCTTAAATATGAGCCTTTAGACCAGCACTTATTTTTCTCTTTGCATTTTTACTTTTTGTCTGTGGTAATGTTACATGCATGCGTATATGTGTGACTGTATGTGTGAGAGTATGCATGTGTGCAGAGGCTGATGTTGGATGACATCGTCAGTCACCCTCTACTTTATTTATTGAGTCAGAGTCTTTCACTGAATCTGGCCAATTACAGTTAGTTTAGCTGGTCAGATTGCCTTCGGGATCTTGCCTTTGCCTGACAAATGCTGGGGTTACAGACAACTACCATGCCTGCCTAGCTCCTACAAAAGTTCTATATATCTTAATTCTGGTCTTCATGTTTGTGCTTGGGCAAGCACTTTCTCTTCTAAACCATCACTCCAGTATTTCTTTAATGGTGATATATATATATATCCAATCTTATATATATATAAGATTGAGGGACATTATTTTATTTTGTGAGTGTGATTATAAATGTGAATTTACATTAAGGTATGTTATTTCTGAAAAGATACTCCACATTTTTTACTAAGCTCTCAAAGGTGTCCATAACTCTGACTTTTGAAATTCCTTTTGAAGAACACTACTTGATTTCAGCACCCTAACTTAGTAAGTTGGTCCATGATCAAGTCCCTGATGAAATCTCTTAGAAAAAAATAGAGTTTTAGAAATCAACAATACAGCTTTAATTAAGTGTATCTAGACATTTTATAAGCCAAATACAAACATTAATCCCACAAATTATAATAAGTAAATCAATAAATATATCACAAATGTTAGGAATAGATGATAATAATATCTTCTATAATGGGTTCAATGATCAAAGAGGATACCTCTTGATTACCACTAAAACTGATCAAGTCTAAACCTTTTATTTCACAGATGGAAGACACTGATGTTTAGAGCGGTAAAGAAACATGTGCATACTTATTCATATTAGAATTATGGTTAGTGAAGTATTGTGAAGAATTTTAAAGGAACTATTTGGTGGTCCAAGGAGGGAAAAAGAATTGTGGTCATTCTTTTATATCTATATATGATTTGGATGTGAGCCAGAAGTGAAAGGCAAGTTTTTTCTTGTTAGGTTCTGGACCTAGAAGGTTAAAGAAAATTCGAATCTTTGGATGAAGAAAAGCAATTCAGAAGAGAATTTTAAATATTGACATCATGGCCTGGAGTGATTACTCAGTGGTTATAAGCACTGGTTGCTCTTCCAGAAGACCCTGGTTCAGTTCCTAGCACCCATATGGCAGTTCACAGTGTCTGTAACTCTAGTTAAAGAGGATCTGACACCCTCTTCTGGTTTGTAAGGGAACTGCACACACATGGTGCACAGATAATACACCCAGAAAAAGCACTCAATCACAAACACACATAAATCTTTAAAAAGAGTTAAAAACATTGACATCTTGATTGGTTCCATTTTCTGACTACACGTGCACATGCAGACATTGAGCCAGTGTCCTGGAAGTCTTGTAGGAGCACACAGATGGAGCTGTCCTCACTGAGCCATTAGGCGACATTAGTCTGTAAGCAGTCAGGCGTTAGGAGGATATTGACCTTGAATCTTCATTTCTTAATCACCAAAAAGGAGCTAGGGGAGACTAGAGATAGGGTGGAAGGCGGGTTGATTTCTCAGTGGGATAAATCACTCAGCTACTTTGGGCAAAATCATTAGAGGCAGAAAGTACAGAAGATGAAAATTTCATAATGAAGCCCGTTACTTTATGTGTGCTAAACCTAGAAAATTAATTTTCAAAAGCTGAAAAGAAAGGACAGCAGGCAATCTTGTCTTGTCATTTAACTGCCTCAAAATGAGTTGAAAAGGCATTGGAAGATGTGGCCAGAGCCAGTGTTTAGTTATGCTAAACCCTTACTTTTTTACTTCTCCGGCTCCTCAGGTCTGTAGATCTCGGTGATGGTGTGTGTGGCTGAGAGTGACAGTGAGGCTAAGCTGCATGTTGATGTGAGAGTGAAAGGAGATGTCCGTGAAGTTAAGATGTGCCTGTGCAAGAAGGGATTGTCGCTAACACCCCAACACTGGGCTACGAGTGGGCTCACATCATGGTCATTTCTGGGAACAGCTGAGCCTTAGATGGTACCTGTGACTAGTAATAAAGTTGCTACAGTCTTCAAACTTGACAATGAACAGAACCAGGGCAGCCAGTGTCTCTGACTTTCCCTGGGCCTCACTGCAACCATCAGCCTCCTACTTGGATTTATTTTACTTTCTTGTCTTTATTTTTAGCAGCTTCTTTTTTTTTAAATGATTTATTTTATTTTATTTTTATTATGTGGTGTGTGTGTGTGTGTGTGTGTGTGTGTGTGTGTGTGTGTGTCTATGAGTGTATGTCTATCTGTAGGTGTGTGCACGTGAGTGTAAGTTCCTATAGAAGCCAGAGCTTTGGGATCCCCTGAGGCTAGAACTACAGGTAGCAGTGAGGCACCTGATGTGGGTGCTGGGAATCAAACTTGATCCTCTGCAAGAGCCGTAGGTGCTCTCAACTGCTGAGCCATCTTTCCAGCCCACAAACATTAAAAAAAAAATCTATGTAGAATAGTTTTAAATGTGACAACAGTAACGCTTGTGTTCTGAGTTCCCACACACCCTACCCTCACATTGCCCTGTTGCTAACATTTGCTGTAGTTTGCATTAGGTTTGTATTCTAAGTGTTCAGGTGTTGGGAGACTGGTCCCCAGTGTGACTGTATTAAGAAGTTATAGCTGTGAAGGGTCCAGTCCTACAGACCCAAAGCTGCAGGATCTCCATGATATAGGGCAACAACAGGATAACTAAGAGTCATTCCAGTGAGGGCCCAGCATTGATAGTGTAGAAGAAACCAGAGTCCTCGAACCAGACCAATGACTCTTTACAATAAACACTTGCAAGTAAAGACATATAGATAAAAGTGTTTACTATGTGACTCACGGTGTCACACTACAGCTTCCATGACAAGACTGATTTTTCTTTTTCTTCTTTTCTCTCATCAATGTTACTTTGTTTTATTTTGCGGGGGAGGTTGCCAGGGCAGAAGGTGGATACAAAGGGATGGGAAAATGAATGGGATGGAGAGGCCTGATGTGAAAGACACAAAGAATAAGTAAAAAAGGAAGTTAGGAAAGAAGTTATGAGACCTAAAGGATGTGTAGCGTAATGGGAAACCACTGGGATGCTGCCCTTGGAAGGGATGACACAAATTTCACAAGACAAGCAAGTTGTCCTAAAGGAGCAAGATGGACTCCTCCCTGTTGACTGGCTTTCTCTCATACCTTGTGAGCTAGCCTTTAGACAAACACTCCTGTCATGATGCTTCTTACCATGATGTGATACGGTTGGGAGAAAAGCCCTTCACTGGAATCACTGCCATGATAGTGAGATTTTAGTATTCAAAACTATGAGCTAAACAAATCTATTCTTCTAGTAGGTGTCCAGGCAGGGTCTAGTATTTCATTACAACAAAGAAATACGGAATGACATGACATTTTAGATTAGGATGGTACCTAATTAGGATTTGTTACCAATAATGAACTTATATTGATAGGCTTCTTTTGAGAATGATCTGTTTTCTTTTCTTTAGTTGGCAACTATGGTCATTTCCAATCAGCCACATTCCACTAAGTCTTAATGTCTCCTTGGGCTCATGAGTTTTCCATTTATGATCAGAGTGGAGAAGGTTTTGAGGAGGAAGAACACAGAAGCACAGTTTCATTGTCCTCACCTTATATCAATGACACCACCTACCACTTTCCCCCATCACTGTTACTGTTGACCTTGAAGTCTGCCTGAAGTCTTTGTCAGATACTGGATGCCTTCCTTCCTCACCTTGGCATATTGTTCTTTGGAAAGAAGTTGCAATGTATGGGAACTTAGGCTCCACTGTTGTTGTTGTTTTGTTTTGTTGGTTTTGTTTTGTTTGCTTTTTGAGACAGGGTTTCTCTGTGTAACTTTGTGCCTGCCCTGGAATTCATTTTGTAGCCCAGGCTGGCCTCAAACTCACAGGGATCCACCTGCCTCTGCCTCCTGAGTGCTGGGATTAAAGTTGTGCGTCACCAACACCTGGCAGGCTCCACTGTTTTAAGGGTGAAGAGTTCACGTAAGTACTCTGGGCTTGGTGGCCTGCCCATAACCCAGCACTTAGGAGGTGGAGGGAGAAAGAGTTCATGTTAACATCACTTGGGCTATGTAGTAAGACTTTTAAAGAATTCATTTTCTACAAAGGAAGTTACTGTCCCCTTATTTATTTAGCTAGTTATCTATAGCCTAGGGACCCCTGGAGACTGATGTTTTGGGTATCACTTTGTTTTATTGCTCTGATAGTTCATCTTTGATCAATGAATGCTATTTCAGTTGTCCCTGTGTTCCCTGGCATTTTCCCACTCTTGTGGTTTTTTTCCTTTTTCTGGAATAGTTCTTTTCTGGTGTAACACATTGCTCCAGGCTATCATGTGTATTTCCTGATCCAATGCGAGGCTACTGGCTCCCTTCCCATATTTATTATAATTTGTTTTACAGTGTGACACTGTGTGTGTGTGTGTGTGTGTGTGTGTGTGTGTGTGTGTGCCTGTGCACATTTAAAAACACTGGCTTTGTGATTTCTCCTTGTACTTTTGGGGTCTTTGGATCAAGGGATGGCTGACCCATCTGGATTGGAACAGGGCTTGATTATTTGGTACTCAGAGATGGTAGGGAGCCCACTGATCAGCCTAGGCTGAGTTCCTCTGCTTGTCTTTGTAGTGTGAGAGGCTTGGATTTACCTTGTCTTTGTTGAAAGATGCAGTTTTCATTAGTCTGTCTATGTCACGGTGTCTTAGTCCCTGAACCCCTTGCCTTTCTCCCCACACCCTTGTTCTGGCCCATTCAGGGATATAAGTAAGAAGTACTCTTATTGCTACCCAAGGGGCAGCAGTCTAGGTCTCACAGATATTTCCTTAAATATTTTTTTATTAAACTCTAAGAACTTTCCTAATTTGAACATGCAATTAATTACTTCCTTTATATAATTAGAATTGCATTCCTTTTTATGATATTGTTCTGGAATAAGGCAAAGAGTGCCTTCATGGTTAAAAAGAATGAAGCAGGAAAAAAGGAGAGAGAGAGAGAGAGAGAGAGAGAGAGAGAGAGAGAGAGAGAGAGAGAGAGAGAGAGAGAGAGAGAAAACCAAGGAAAGGCAAAGTGTATAGACATTACTGTGGTTTGGATCTGAATTGTCCCCAAGACGCCTGTTGTTGTAACTGTTTTTCCCCAGCTGGTTATGCTGTTCTGGGACACTGAGGAACCTTTGAGAGGTGGTACTGGATAATGGAAGCAGGTCTCTGCAAGGTTACACTGTGACCCTAGCTCCTACTTCACAGTTCACCATGATGTAAACAGCCTTGGCCACACGTTCCTTCTGCCTCCCATTGATCTGCTTCCACAAGTTCCCCTGTCTCGATGGACTGATACTCTCTGGAACCACAAGCCAAAATAAATCTCTCTTCCCTCTAGTAGTTTTTGTCAGGCTCTGTGGTCACCGTGACATGGAAGTAATTGATACAAACCTGTTTTGAGATAACCTGAAGGAGGACTCTTAAGAACAATGGCACAGAACTTACCGCCAGTCTGTTCTTCACATGCCACACAATTTAAAGCTAATGTGCAGACAGGGCACTTCTGGTTTAAAATTTAACTTTGTAGCTAATAATTTTAAGATGTGGAGTTATTAATAACTCTAATGGCATCCTGACAATGTGTGAGACACAGGATTCTCAAGTCGATTAAGAGCAAACATTTCTTATTACTACAGAGCAACTGTGCCAGCCTGACATCTCTGCATTCCTGGTATGTCATGTTGTTATTTGCATTACCTTGGTTATAATCTTATTGAACGGAGAAACATTATCCTATATGTTGCTTTAGCATTGGTAGTAAGTGTGGCTTTTGATTAAAAAGTTGTTCAGCATGATTTTATAATATTATAGTGTTACTGAAAAGTGTGGAGCTGAAAACATGGGCTGCCACCAACAGCAAGATATTGATACATATTTATCACCTACTAATTTAGTAGACAATGACACAATAGATATTGAATATAAATTGGGAGTTTCAAACATGAGTAACTAAATACTGATTGACTAAGCAACCTTCCAAATATCTTACAGGCAAAAAAAGTGTGGTGCAGAAACTATGCCACTGAGACTGGAACCTGGATTTTCTTTACCACACACTTTTAATCAAGCATTTTATTTCCGCCACTGGTTAATATTAACAGTTACTCCATAGAGGCCCAAGAATTCAGAAGTTCTCAGTATGCAGGAATTTGAAAACTAATTTCTGTGAGGGCTTCATCTTGCAATGAAAACACTGTGTTTTTTGGTTACATTGTTCTGTTTAAGGATTTTAAAAGATTTACTTAATTTTATCTTATCTGTATGACTGTTTTGTCTGCATGTGTGCCTGTGTATCATGTGTACGCCTGGTGCCTGTGGAAGTCTGAAAATGGCATCAGATTTCCTGGAACAAGAGTTATAGATGGTTGTGGACCTCCGTGTTGGTGGTGGGAAATGAACCTCAGTCCTATGTAAGAGCAGTAAAAGCTTGTAACCGCTCAGCCATTCCTCCTGGCCCAATGCTTTTTTTTTTTTTTCCTTCAGTGAACTGAATTTCTCTTCTTGGAAGCCTCTAAGTAGGATAGCATGACTAATAAGCCTTGCTTTTGTTTTGACTGCCGTTCATTGTCAAAGTGTTTAATTTTGTTTTTTCCCCAAAGACACAAATGGTCAAAACTGATTTTTTGGGTAACAAAAATTTTTTTTCTCCTTTTGATATTTAGATACCCAGTATGTAGATGCCCAGTGTATAGACTCCCAATAAGCAGATATCCAGTATATAGATTCCCTCTATATAGATAGCCAGTATGTAGATTCCCAGTATGTTGATATGTAGTATGTAGATTCCAAGTATGAATATTCCCAGTATGTAGATTCCCAGGATGCAGATTTCCAGTATGGACATTTACTTGGGGTTATTAAATGTAGCTAGAGTTTTTCTGCCTTTCCCACAGTCAGGACAAATCTCTATCACCTGCCAGTCCCACAGCTGCTCAGACCCAACCAAGTAAACACAGAGACTTATATTGCTTATAAACTGTATGGCCGTGGCAGGCTTCTTGCTAACTGTCTTATATCTTAAATTAATCCATTTTCATAAATCTATACCTTGACACGTGGCTTGTGGCTTACTGGTGTCTTCACATGCTTCTTGTCATGGTGGTGGCTGGCAGTGTCTCCTTCTGCCTTCCTGTTCTTTCTTTTCTCCTCTCTGTTAGTCCTGCCTATACTTCCTGCCTAGCCACTGGCCAATCAGTGTTTTATTTATTGACCAATCAGAGCAATTTGATATACAGACCATCCCACAGCAATTAAAGTGAGATGGACAGAGATAATCTTGGTCAGTCACTTCACCAAATTAAACAACTGAATTGTGTTCTGATGAAATTTTGGTGAGGAACATGGTGAGATTGAACTCGGAGCTTCAGGTCTGCCTGGCAAATTCTCTACTTCTGAGTTACATGCCTAGCCTCAAGTGTAGTTCTCCATTGCTGTCATTCATTCAACAAGGGATCTCTTTGTTTTATTTCAGTGAAAGTTTTCAGGTCTTTGTTGTCCTGTCAGGCTTGGCAACAGTAGAGATAGCCACGGTATATGTGAATGCAATCTTCCCTTATTAGTGACTTGTATTAGTGTTATGATGAGTGAGCACACTGAAAAGAATCAAAATGCCCCAGGGCATGTGCATTAAACATATAAGACTTTCAACAGAAGATGTGAGTGACTCCTTGAAACCCAGAGGAGCAGGCTACGTGGTGAAGTAAATCCTGCCACTGTCTTTGCATATTCCAGGAGCCTGGTGCTGGGAACAAAGTGGTCATTTCCTCAAAGACACAGAGCCAAAACAAGAATGGTACTGCAAAGAGGACACTGGACCTGTCCTCCATTGTATCCTCCACTTCCCAACTTCCTGGAGCACACTTTCCCCATGTTTCTCTTGATTCTCTATAGAGACTGGCGAATTTACTTGAACTATGTAATTAGCCATTGGCCAGCTCAATGAAATAGCATGAATTAGGCATGTCCTCCGTGTGTACAGAAGAGAATGACTTTCACACAATGACACTTCGGTCCCATTAAGCACTAAGAAATTTACTAAAAGGAAGATATTATGTAACTTTAGCATGAAGTATCAGAAATACTGTGGTAAACAAATATCTAAGGGGTAGAAAAAGGAATTACGAGAAAGATCAGCATTTTTTGAGTTTGTTAGAGGTGCAGTTCATCGAGTTATTAACTGGAAGATGCTTAGGACCAGGCCAAGCAAGTTACACCAGGGAAAAAGTACAGGGTTGTTTTTATATATGAGGAGGGTATGCATAGGCTTAGAGGTTGCTATCATGAACAAAGAGAAGGGAATTTATACATTTGTGAAGAAAAAATAATACTACCATATTCCATGCCAACTGACACTAACATTTCCCAAGTACTCTACATGTGGTAAGTGATTGAGTCCTTAGATGGACACCAGGAGATGATGCAGTAGAAGAGGAGACCAAAAATCGTGTGTTAAAGGTCCTCTTCCTGAATAATGAGAATTCCGCCAGGATGTGTGACACAGGGTGCCAGCTCTTAGTCACAATCCTGCATTCTTCCCCAACTGGAAGCAAATAGTGGCTGTTTTATGCTCCTCAGTTCCTTCACCTTATTGCGTTTTCGGTTTCTACAGTTGGGAAAAACTATTCAAGCCTCCGATTTGGATTTATGCCTCACCGTCCTGTATTTGTCCAATGAATGCAAGCCTCTATATTTCTTTTCATTTGCGGGTCTGTGAACGTCAGCATCATACTTCATATGTGGTTTGAATTTATTTTTAAATGCCCAACTTGCCCTAATTAAAGATACCTATTTGGATAAGGCCACTTCTTCTCCTGTATTTGTAAAAATCCTGCACTGAACCCACACTGGGAGCAGAGACATCTCAGGCAGCCAGCAGCACTTCATGTCCTCGGTGCCCTGCTGCGGGGTGTGTGTGTGTCTTCCCACTTCTGGCTTGGTCTTCCTCCCCTGTGTTTTCTTCTGTATCATGTTTGTGGCTCTTTCGTTTCTCTTTCATATTTTCTTATTTTTGTTGAAATCCCCTGGGCAGAAACCCACAAACCAAACAAATATGAACAGAAAACTCAGAGCAAGTCCAATGTCCTTGGAGACAGTCTTTTATTTTTATTTTTATTTTTTTTACTTTTTATTTGTGTGCGCGTGCATGCCGCCATTTGTCATCCCCTGCTCAGAGACATCAACAGTTTTTAGAAGGCAGATCAATATTCTTTTAACCCAGACGCTGTGCGGAAGCCTCCCTGCCTCTCACCTTGGCTCCCTCCTTCCCCCAGAAGTTGCCCTCTCTCCTACACGCCCCCTCCCCGGCAATAATTTTGTCAGAGCAAGATGGCAATTTTTCATCCTTTGGCCAAAACTGGTGACAAAAGAGGGAATAATGGTTGCTGACATATGAAATGATAGATTTGACACACGACGGGCTGAGCTGGGAGCTTTCACATGGTGCCAAGGGAGAGAGACAGCTAAGAGGCTGACCTGACGGCTGGCCTGACAAGAGACTCTGCTGCCCCCAACTCTCTCTCTCTCTCTCTCTCTCTCTCTCTCTCTCTCTCTCTCTCTCTCTCTCTCTCTCTCTCTCTCTCTCTCTCTCCTCTTCCCCTGCCTTGTCTCTCTCTCTCTCCTTTCTCTCCCTCTCCTCCTTGTCCCTCCCTCCTTCTTTTTGGTTTAAAAATTTCTGTCTGTGACTAGGTAGAAAGCCCGCGCATTCTCTGTTATCTTGCCTCCAATAAACATTTCTCCACCCCGCAGAAATGATCAATCTCTGCCCCTTTTCTGTGGCATCGCGGGGGCAATCCAGCCTGCTGCTTGAGGAAATATTAACAGATATAGCCAGGGAGAGGGAAACAGATGGGACAAAGAAATTGAAAGCAGCAGATTTCTGGACGCTGTTCAATGAGAGGAGTTTTATAACATGAAGAGAGAACTGCTCTTCCCTGAGCGAGAGCATCAGTGGTCAAGCAATACCTGGCCCAGCCTCTTGGTCTCCTTACTGAAGACCTCCACAGAGGGGTGCAGAAAGGTCTCTTTCTTGCTCATGTTGGGAATTGTCAATTCAGGCATACAAATCTCGTGCATGCCAGTCTGGAAAGAGGAAGTGGAGAGTTGGCTCCTTGGGGTACACAGGGTGACTTGCGTGCCACAGAGGATCCCCTTAAGTCTTCGCACACAGAGACTTCTTTCAGAATCTGAACTCACCAGGCAGGAGCGATTTCTATGTGCTCTTGGACTCCTCAGCATGGGACATGTGTTCACATTTAAAGCCCTGTGCCATGTGTCACTTGCCTGCACTCAGCTTTATTTGCATTCTTGATGTCTGCAAGGGCAACTGTCACCAGGACTTTGAAGGGTCACTAGTCGCCTGTAAACGGCAGCAGATAAGTCTTCCCATGCAGAATGGGCTTTTCCCTTAACTTCACATCCTCTCTTCTTTCCTTCACCAACTACATTACTTGAAAGAAGATAGTGTTTTTATTCCCTGTGGTGACATCACTATCAGCAGCTAAATATCCACCCTCCCAACACACACACACACACACACACACACACACATACACACACACACATACACACACCCTGCGTGATAAAGCTAGTAAGAATTCTAAGGCAAATCCTATTTACAAAGCCACAAAAATAACTACTTTCTCCCTTTGCTTAAAGGGCAGGTTTTTAAACCTTCTCAAACCCATCTTGCTCTTTAGAGCTGAGCTCCTGACCTCCCCAAGAACATACCCGATATGTACATAAGGAAAAGATTATAGACAACCATGGAAGGCATGGTTTTAATCTCCCAGCCATCCTCCCCTCTTTTTTCTTTGTGTATATGTGTGTGTTGATGACAAACTTTTTTTTTCTAGTAATACACTACTGGGCATATTCGTGATATTTTTCCTGCAGCTTCTGAATGTTTGACATTTTAGTTGATCCTGTTGGGATGGTGAACCAAATTGGAGAACTGCAATATTTGTCTCTCCATAATGGAGATTAATAAAGAAAGATTTTCCAGTAGAGAGAACTAAAATTTTGGAAGATCACTTTTTAAATAAGCATTGGGAACCCCAAGGTTTAGCATTAGACATTGCTGAGTGACAATCAAGTGTTCCCTTAGATATGTTTAAGATGTGGGCACTATGACATAGAAGAGTTAGGGAAGTTAAATCCCAAAATGAAAACTGGCAGAAATCAGTTTTTTACCATGAGAAATATTGGCTAGGAAACACTTCCAGATTAAAATTATTTTTTTTTCTCACATGAGGTAGGTTTGACAACAAAATTACCTAAAGTCTTAGATTGTTGTTGTTTGTTTTCAATTAATTCTGAGGTTGTGGCTTCAGGAGCATTTCCGTGGAGGAGAGGCCCCTGAGTGAAAACTGAGAGTCATTTTGACATTTTATTTTAATAGCAATTCTAAGTACAGGATCACTGAAATGTAGAATCACTGTTGAACACATACCCTGAGGCCATAGGACGATGAAGAACATTTCACTGGAGTTGATAAAATAACAATAAACCCCATTCTACCATTCATGGGAAAGCAATAACACTGTTCTTGGTGGCCTTGACTTTCACCTTGCCTTGCTTTCTATCAGTGAATTGGAAATCCCCCCTTGAGGTTGGAAGGACTTGGTGGGAATTCTGTCAGTCTAAGAGGTGTTTCTACCTCACCTGCATCTTTTTGTCTTCAGAAATGGGTCTCCTGTAAGAACATTTACAGGTCCGTTTGACAAAAATGTAGTTATACTACTGTTCCATCTCTAAAGAATGCTATGTGTGGGTGATTCCATAAAGGCAGCCGGGCTTCCTTCTGTAGAATACAAAGAGTTAAGATGCTGTTTCTTGTAGAATTAATCAGATTCATCTTAGCAGGAGTAAATGTCATGTTGGCACCTTTTCCTTCTCACACATTACAGCTTCAAGTCTTTGCTATGAGGAAATAATGAAGTCAAGATATGCAGTGCCATATACCGAACATCTATTTGTCAGTCTGCATAAGAAATGAATTGTATCTGCTACTACCAGGGTCAGCAGAGCAGCAAGGGAAGAACACTGCTTCAAGAAATGACATGTCAAGGGAAACAAAAACTTATTTTTAAAAGTAATCTCTAGATGGAATCCCTTTTGGGGAATGAAATGTTCCCAGATACCTGGTGTGATAAGGTTATGTTACATTTCATTGGTATTGACCAAGGGGTGTTGGGATTCTCACAGCTTACTTATTAAGCTCACTCAGAAATCAACATTGAGCACCAGCAGAAGGGGGATCTCATTTTGTGTCTTTTGATCTATTTGGGGACCCAGTGGAAAAGCAGCTACAAGCCCTACCATCTAGGGTGAACTGCTTGATATAGCTGGACAGCATGATTATTCTTGAATGAGTTATTCAACCTCATGAGCCATATTCATCTCAAAGTAGAGCTGATAATGGTACATCACTGACACAATTCTGGCAAAATTAAGCAAGTTCTATAAAGGGTGTCATGCAGGCTGCCTTTTACTGAGCATAGACAAAATGCTTCCATGAATATTAGTGGCTAGTAGAGATTCATTGTTTGTTTAATTTGCAGGTGTGAAAAGCAATGACAGAGGGGCTCAATGCATGTTCAAGTCTTCCTTTCCCTCTGTACCCCCAATTTGGAAAATACTGAATTACCTTGTTAGTCACTGGGGCATCCTCTCATCTGCCAGAAGCACCCTAGTGCATAATATAGTCTCACCAATAGCCCTTCCAGCAAAAGAGTGTACACTCTCAGACATTCTTTGCTAACATTTCTCCGTTTCAGATCATTTGGTAGTTTGAAGAAAGCAAAGACAACATTGTAGACTAAGAGTTTATACTAAATGTATAATTCTGCCAGGTGCCTAGACAGATATTAATGATCTTGGAGGTCACTGAGGAGGGACCACCCAACCATAGTGGACTTTGGTTCCCACTTTCCATTTCCTTGGTAACCTTAGATACAGAGACATTGCAATTTCCCCCTTAAGATTTATAACAGTGTACAAAAAAGGTGGAAATTTCAGTGCTCTGTTGATGTCATTAAGGAAAAGCTACATCTCCCTGGTCAGAAGAATGGAATCTGAGTTTTACTTATGGTCCTGGATAAAGAGATGGCATTATGATCTGCCCCAAAGATTATAATATTACATGTTATCATCCCCTTCCTTAAGACTTAATCCAGCTGGACCTGTCAATCACCTGGCCAAGGGACAACTCATAGGTCTAAGAAGATAGGAGGGATAATTATCCCCTTAATGAGGCAATGTACTCATCTTCCCAGTAGTCTCTCCCTTGATAAAACCATCTGTGGAACTTCCACAGAACATTTCTAAGCCTGAATTCTTTTAGAGTTCTAATTCAAAATGTGTTATGTTTCCTTTTTCTTTCTAGCCCGTTCTTTTGTATACTTCCCTCAAACCTAATCTTGTTTTCTCTGACACTCTGGGAATCCGCATTCTTTCTCGGAACCCTCCCTCTCCTTTCACAACACAGTAGTTCTTTCCCTTCAATTACCGAGTATTATTTCATTGTGCAGGGTTACCTGATTTGTCTTGTCACCATGAGGTGAAAATTTGGAACATTTCAATGTTTTATAATTAGACGCAAACCGCATCCTGATAATGGGTATTTTTATTTGAGGAGGATACCTGGGTGAAGAGCGCTGACTCCTGAAGCAGCTATGTGTGGGCTTTTTTTTAGGGATTAGCTCCTTTTTTCCCCCCGGTTTTTCGAGACAGGGTTTCTCTGTGTAGCTTTGCGCCTTTCCTGGAACTCGCTTTGGAGACCAGACTGGCCTCGAACTCACAGAGATCCACCTGCCTCTGCCTCCCGAGTGCTGGATTAAAGGCATGCGCCACCACCGCCCGGCATGGGATTAGCTCCTTTTAAAGTGGCAGATCACCTTATACCCTCACCATCAAAAAATGGAGTCAGTGGTCTGGTCCACAGAGCCAAGTCTGTAGCAAGCGTAAGTGAAGATGCTGTCAGGTCCACAGACGCAAGGCTCTGCAGCAAGGTCTGTGGTTTTCTTTTGGTAACACCTGTCCTAGGAATCAGTCACCTAATTCTCTGTCAACACGTGTGCTCATGCCACAGAGGGCTCGCCTGCAACCCGGCATCCTCGGCTTGATTACCGCTTTCGCCTCACAGTGACACGGGCCTCATCGTGTTGGGGCTCATGAAGCAATCTTAGGGGATGCCCTTGGGTCCGGAACCTAAACAAAATCGAAGTGAATTTTGTTCCAAGGGTAGGCATCTATGGGAACTGCCTAACACCTTGGGATGTTATATGATGGAATTTTGAAGTTGACTCAGTATAGCCAATAAAGAATATGCATCTCCACGGGAAGTATTAGATATCACTTTAGATTTTTTGAGCCCATATAATGGGCTGAGTGCTTATATACTTGTTGCCTATGCCCTGAATTATCTTCTGAGGTAGCTATCATTCCAAGGTTGCTAATGTGAAAACTAGAAATGAGAAGGAAGAGATTACTTTAGCTTAAACAGTTTGAAACTGATAGAATATGTAAGAATTTGCAAACAGGTTGTTTTGAACCACGGGGCAGTTTTTCTCGGCATGTAGCCCAGACTCACTTGGAATTCATATTCTTCCTGCTCCAGCCCCATGAGCGCATCTACCACTACATTTGGATGGAACATGATTTTTTTTTTTTTCGGTTTTTCGAGACAGGGTTTCTCTGTGTAGCTTTGTGCCTTTCCTGGAACTCACTTTGGAGACCAGGCTAGCCTCGAACTCACAGAGATCCGCCTGCCTCTGCCTCCCGAGTGCTGGGATTAAAGGCCTGCGCCACCACCACCTGGCTAAACATGATTTTTAATTCTTTCTTTTTGAAGAAAACTTTAGAGTTAATAAAAAGATGAAAAAAATAGTATAGTTATCCAATATCCCACTCCCAACCCCACTTCCGTTCCTATGACAAGCTTCCTAAAGCTGACATTTTGCTTTATCTTACTACAATGACTAAACCCAGAAAATTGACACTGGAGACATACTAGAAAGATCTTGGGCTGCTGAGATGGCTCAGCAGGTAAAGGTCCTTGCAACCAAGTCTTAAGACCCAAGTTCAACCCCTGGAAACACATAGTAGAAGCAAAGAACTGATGCTTTCTTGTTTTCTTCTGACCTCCCTCTACATGTTGCACCTATCCCCTGGGCACTCATGCATGTACAGAAGATCAAATGAATAAAGGTAATAATAGTTATTAAATTAAGACTTTACTGGAACAGCCTGGTACTTTCACTGATGATCCCCTCTTCTCTACCCTTCCTTAGTCTCTGAGTATAATTAGGGAACACTTGATCATTTGAGGTGTAGAATGTCCTTCAGTTTGGGTTCATCCAGTGTTTTTCCCCCTCTCCACATTGGACAGATGTGCTGCGCCTTTGCCAGGGGTTCCTTGGGCTGCCTTGCGCTCTGCAGGTTACACTGCACCCATGTCCCAGGGATCCCAAGGCTGAGTTTCTGAGTACTGCTGAGACTGCCTTTATGCAGTTGGCAATGGCAAAGGCAGTGCAGTCTCTCCAACTGGAACACGGCATTCTCTGTTGCAAAGAAAGATCTTGGGATAGATAGGAAGACTATGCAAATCCTGGTTTCCCTCAACTGCGAGGCAATTTATAAAAATTGATCATTTGCCAGGCAACAAACTACCAAAACTGTATGAATTAGAAGTTATAATTATCATATTCTTTGAGGAAAAAAAACCCCAATAATATAATCATAGTCACTTCACATTGAAATTTATAGAAATAACACTCTAATTATTGTAGGGCAAACAAGTAATCATCTTATAATTCCAGATTATTTTTAAAATAATAGGATTGCATATGATGCATCTCCAAAATTAATTATGGAAATTGCCAAACTTAGAGGGAAATTCATGTCTTTAAAATTCCATTAATTAATTCAAGGAAGATTATTTTTTTCTTTGCTACCATATTCTCATTTCTACATTAACAGTGACTAAAACACATGGGATCCCCACTATATTGATAATAAAGAAAACAAGTTAATCTTTCATTTCAAGCTTCAGGGGAAAACATTAAGTCGTTCTGGGGGAGAAAGGGAAAACCAAGTGAAACAAGTAACCAAGATGGAAAATGGAGCAGAGTGGAGGCTCCAAGCCGCCATGAACGCCAACTTCTATCAAGTTGGAAATGCAGAAAGACAAACATCAGCATGAGTCAGAAAGTCTCTGACAACACCCGAATTCACATACCCCATGGAGAAAGGGACAAGGGGAAATAGCTACCAAGGATGCACACAGGGAATTCTTAAAAGAATACATAAGAACAACTGGCAATAAGGTTGCATTTTATTAGTAATTAATGAGATATTAAAGCAGTAGAATGTTTTCCCCACGAAATTTTTTTTTGTTTTTGTTTTGTTTTGAGACAGGTTTCTCTGTGTAGCTTTGCGCCTTTCCTGGAACTCACTCTGTAGCCCAGGCTGACCTTGAACTCACAGAGATCTGCTGGGATTAAAGGCGTGCGCCACCACCGCCTGGCGCCCACAAAACTTTTGAGGATTGGAGAAACTCAGGACATCTGGGTGTGCAGAGTGCACATCAACATATGTAGATGCTGTCAATATTTGAAGTAATTTATTTTCATTGCTAGATCAAATGCCTTCTAAGATACATATTTGGACCACCTATAAGTAATCTGAGATTTTACAAAAGGATATAATCACTCATAGTTTACATGATAGAATTCAATAGACAATGGCGCATAACAGTGTAAAAATAGGAAACAACCTAAATATCTAATAATTAGCAAACAAATAGATTAACAATAAAACATGCATAAAAATACAGTATTTTGTATCTATGAAATTTATCACAGAAGAATATTAGTGATATTATAGATGAGCATTAGTGATAAAAAACTACAACTATTTTAGGTTATTAGAAGTAATTTTACAGGTAAGCTACCACAGTCAGTATAGTTTTTACTATAGTCATTCAAATACCAGTATACATACCTAGAAATGTGAAACAGGATGACAGATGAATTTTACTCTAAACATCTCATCTACTTCTATTGAGTTCTGTTCAAACAGGTGTGAGTGTTTGCATCTGTGTATTTTAGTCTTTTGATCAGGCTGCATTAACTAGCTGTGCTTCTAAATTCTAGTGATAAGTTTATTTTCCTCTATCCTTTAAATGATGTCACTCCATCTTCCTGTTGATGTTTTTATCCCCCCCCCAAGAGAAAAGACATGTACTTTCAAAGATTAATTTTATAATTTTTAATTCAGGTTTTGAAAATGTGGCATATTTATTAACACCCATTATGCATCTGTACTCTCTGCTCCCTCTACTGTTGCTTTCTCTGGTTTTGACTTTTCAATGATTAACTATCAAGTAGAACCCTGGAGATTGGGTGGGCTCCCATTCTTCACTACAGACTGGCAAGAAGGTCCAGAATCTCTCCCTCTTTGCTCCCAGTTATTTGGGAACCACATGGTTCCCACAGGCCAAGTCCAGTGGATCTGGATGGTCACCTTGTGGAACTTTGCTTCCATCCAGGTATTGCCACATATGTATCAGAGTCATTTACTTCCCTGGTTATCTCTTCTATTGACAGGTAAACCTTCCTTACTTCCACTCTTGGCTGGGGACATCTTGTTTGACCTTTTGCTCTTTAAAAATGCGAGCTAGACAAACCTCCTTTCCTTATACATTCCCAGCCTCAGATACTGCAATGGAAACAGACTAGACCCAATTTTCTCCAAAAATTTAATGGTGTGTGTTTGGGGGAAAAATTCAGACTTAGTCTCACAGAAGCAAGTTAAAGATGTGTATTTCTTTCCCAAATGATTTGAAGAGACATGCTATGGCCTACAGTGTTCTTATATGTTCTCATTTTCAAACGTACCTTGAAGCCCTGCACAGAGGGCTTTCTAACTGGCCCAAGCATGGAAAATATGGCACTTGCGGGCTTTGTCCTTCTCCCTTCCCTCTCCTTTGCTAAACCACTAGATTACATTTCTAAAGCTAGCCCCCAAGGTCTAGTTCCTTATTTGGCCAATGACTCATTCTTGAAACTAATCATGAAGGCCCAACTATGAAAACACCAAGGTCCAGCAATCAAAATTCATTACTTGGCTACACTGGCCAACCTATCTAATCAGGACTTACCAACTCATCCCAGACTTTCCCTTTTCTCCACCTAAAATCATGATAACAGAGAGCAAAGCTGTTTGTGTGTAATTAGGTCATGCAGATGGACAACTAATGAATGGCATTGGTGCCTTTGTAAATGGCTCCTGATAGCTTTCCACCACAGTGAGGAGATGGGTATAAATCCCTACAAAACACCACATCTACCTTGATCATTTGCCCTCACTTTCCAGAATTGTGAGACATGAGTATCTACTGTCTATAAGCTGCCCGATAGACTCAGACAGTCAGTGATCTGGGATCCTTGGGCTTCTTTCCTATTGTGCAGGCCTGCTTTTGTCATCTTGAGCAGAGCATATGGAAAACTCACATGCTCAGAATCTCCTTTACTTAGAGTCAAATCTCTCTACCCTCTGTGTCCACTGAATATCTGTATGATTACACACATTTGTAAGCCAGGGGATGAAAAATGGAAGGTTTTTTCCCCTCTTCCAATATTCTGAGGGAAAAATGCTTGCCTTTAATCAGGGATGACATTAAAGATATTTAACAACCATTAGAGCCAGGCCACCAACTATTAGGAATGATATCAGCTACTGAGTTCAAGCAGAACCTTGAAGCAAGCAGGCTGGACTAGATTATGTGGGGACAGATCTAGGATTTGGAGGCTGTGGGGCTTTGGGGACATGCTGCTCCTAACCTGAATTTCAGTATTTGCTAATAGCATGGCTGCACTGGTTTATGCCAGCAGAGTATCAGAAATGTCTTTGTGGTGAATACATAATTTGACATCTTTACTTGATTAAAGTACAGGGCAGACTGCTGTGACTACAGCAATGGGAGATTCAGGGAAGTTGCACAGGGAAGGGGAGGCAAGGAGGTTGCTGTAGGAAGCACTTTGCATCAGATGTCTTACTTACGCTTCTCCACTCTGTCCCCTAACAACGGCAACACCGGGGAGAATACCATTAGCTTCACCTCTACGGGTTGACTCTGCCTTTGGACTTTGGGTCACAGTATTTCTCAGTTGCCCAAGGTTCAAAGATGCATGAATTTGCTCTCACGTTTCTCTATCGAACTCCATCTGAGACATTTATTTAAACCAAGTAGATAATGCAGAAGGTAAAATTAAGCATCTGTCTTCTGAATATAGTAGTAGATGCTTCCATGTGTGTGTAGAAGTTCATTTACAATTACTACATGGACCCTTTCTAGACAGAATTAGCCATGTCTGTCCTAAAGGCAAGTGGACAGGTGTTTGTTATCAGGATGCCTGTGAAATGTAGGTTTTGTAGTAATATGGAAACAGTAATGAGACATTACTAATAAACCCTTTCCTTCTGGGGACGTTCTTATTGTGTCCTGTGTTTTTGACTGCATTAGCTTTTGCTGGTTCTGCTAGTATGTATAACCAAACAAACAGGAGACAGGCTTTTGGAGGCAGGCATTAAGACAAATTTTTCACCTAGAAACAGTTTACTAAATGCCTATTTTGGAGATGTGGTTGTTTTATTCCGTTCTTCTATTACTTGGTTCATCACTAGAGTAGTGTGGTGGTGTAAAAGAAAATCCCCGCCCCCACACACACATAGGCCTATAGGGAGTGGTACTATTAGGAGATGTGGCTTTGTTATAGTTGCAGAAAGTATGTCTCTAGGGGGTGGGCTTTGAGGTCTCAGAAACTCAAGCCAATTCACTTCCTGCTGCCTGTGGATCCAGATGTAGAACTCTCAGCTCTTCTCCAGTACCATGCCTGCTTGCATGCTGCCATGCTCTCCACCATGATGACAATGGACTAAGCCGCTGAATTGTAAGTCAGCTCCAATTAAATGTTTTCGTTTTAAAAGGTGCCATGGTCATGATGTCTTTTCACAGCAATAAAACCCTAACTCAGGCAAGTGATTTAGCATAAATCAACCAGTCTAATTCAGAAGGTTTTCTGTGTGCTCTCAGCATGTACAGTGTGCTGGGAACCTCTGAATAAGTGAAAGGTGAAAGGTAAAACAAATGGATGGCAGGTTTATCTTGGGAGGCTTAACCATGGCATGGTTTTGTCTCTTACAAAGTTTTAACAGGCCTTTCAGACACAGTGAAAAAAAAAAAGATTAAAACACCTTTCCCTTTTGATTTGAGAAAACTGTGATTTTTTCCCCCTTTTGTCTTGATGTAGACTTTTCATCTGTAAAGTTATATTGCCTCCAGCAAATCATGTCTATAGGATGTTTTCCAAACTGAACTATTCTATGGGGAGTGTAGAACGTCTTTATCCAAACAGCACATCTAAACTGGTTGCTTGAGAAAATTCAGACAGACATGAAAGCAATAAAAATTCTCAACACATATTAAGTGAAAGGCCCTTGGTTGTGGCGGGTGCAGAAATTAAAGAAACACTGCCCAACTAAGCACTTTCTGACCAATTGAAAAATGAAACAATTCCTTTGCTCAAATGAAACCCAGAGCTATAGCTTCCATCACTTTGTGATAAGGACAAACATCACAAAAACCTGGACATCTTACTATGTGTTCAAGATGTCACAATGTAATCAGCAATTATCAGACACTGTCTGGTTCTAAAAAGAATAAAGCATGTGAATTAGTACCTTTTGCTGCCTATACATGCAAGGTCCCCAAGAGTGAGGATACGCCTTAAATAAAAAAAAATCTACACACCAAACATCTCCAGGAGACTAAATATTGTAGAGATAATCATTGTTATCATTCCTCTAAGCTGCTCTATATTGGGCTAAATTGATTTCTTTTATAAAATGACAACAAGATAGCACCATCTTAGCCTTGGTTTGCAATGAACTACTTTTTTTGTTTTTTAAAATCTTTCATTCAATTCCATGTTTAGGTTCAACCAATAGTAGAAACTTGCTTGAAAATAATCCTATTACAGTACTGGTCATTCCAAGTCATTTCACATAGTGCTGATGAATTTATCAAATGTAGGAATGTATAGCGATGTCCTAAGACAAAAACTGCTCTCCCAAATAAAATCTGGCGTGGGCTTGGAACACTTGAATGTCTGGCTGCTTCCCTCAATGACTTATGGAATATTCATAACCACAAAGGTAACTAAGCCTAAGCATGTTCTGACCACCGAAGTGAGTGGCCCCTGATGATTTGTGCCCTAGGTGTGCTGATGAGCTGTTTGTTAATTTTTTTTGTTTTTGTTTTTGTTTTTTTGAAGTATAGAGAAGATGACTTTACCCACAGGGACAGTTCAAAGAGCTGATGCTCTTTTTGGATTTGAGAGAGAAAACTTGGGCAGGGACTGAAGGCCAGCATGTTTGAAAGTTCTCTATGGAGGGACTTGTTCAAGACAACAATTGTCAAGGGACAATTATCATCATTTGAAGATAGCTGTCACTCCAGAAACCTGTCTAGACAAACATTTCATGCTGACTTTGAGGTTACTTAGCTAAAATACGAGACCTTTTATACCAGTGGCTTTATGAGTGAACCTACCTTTCTTTTAGAGTTTCAGAAAGAAAGAAAGAAAAAAAAAAACCCTGAATCCCATAATGCTGGATTTAACTATGTACTTTTAGCCCCCCATAGACAGTGTCTCACTGGTGACCAGCTGGGATCTTATAACAGAGTTGATAACTATATCTCTCCCACCCAGTGATTCTACAGTGTTCCTTACTTGCATCTCTTTTTAGAGTTTTATTCAGAGAAAATTTCTACCACTCCGACGGGTGAGTGACTGCACTATGAATTTCCTACTTTATATTATTGGGTAGAAAAACTTATGGTGATGTTTTCATTGTGGTTTACTACTAAGGTTTGAGTACATCCTTCTGAAGCTCGGAGTCAGAAATAAAGGGAGGCATTAAGGGTGTTTCTACTTCCTTGCTTTGAAGAAGACCTTTGGGAGTTCATCATGTGTGGCTCTCGTCATCAGCTTCCCATTCCTGTAATGAATGCCTCAAACCAACTTTAAATAGGGAGGGTATATTTAGACTCATAGTTTTTAATGTTTAAATCCATGAACACTTAGCCTTGCTGTTTTTCTGCGCAGTAGTAGGGTGCTACATAGTGGTGGGAGTACACATGGAGAGAAAAGATGCTCATCTTAAAGTGGTCGGGAAGCACAAGACAGAAAAATGAATCGGAAAGTTCTCACTATGCCCAGCAACCTAGAACTCCCACAAGTTCTCAGCTTTTAAAGCTTCTACGTCTTTGTCAATAGTGGAAGCTTGAGTCCAAGTCTTTAAGACATGGGCATTTGGGAAATATTGCAGATCCAAACAGTAGAAATAGACATCCAGGCTTGTACTGTATTTACACTCAATAATCTGACTTCAGAGCAATCTGTAACTTTCTGTGGTAGCAGAACAAATGGCCATGCTTCTCAAAACCTAAGTACATCAACTATCAATTGTATGTTTATTTATTAGTTCTCATGAGTTTGTGAACATCACCAGGGCAGAGAACATGTCTGTGTTGTTCATGGCAATTCTGAGTGCCCAGTGCAGTCTGTGGCAAAGGGCTGATGGTTAATTCTTATTAAATTCAAGAATGGAAGGCCAGTGTAATGATGCACATATGTTAACCCAACTATTCAGAGGCTGAGGCATGAGGAGCTTGAGTTCAAGGGTAGCTTGGGCAATAACTGATACTTTGTCTCAAAAGTAAAAAATAAAAATCTGAAGGGTTGTGGATGTGTCTAGTTACTTTTCTATTACTGTGACAAAACACCACTACCAAAATAACTTATAAAAGAAAGTGTTTAATTGGAGGATTGGAGTCCATGATGGCAGAGCAAAGGCATGGTGGCAAGGACAGCTGAGTGCTCACAGCTCTCTCAAGCAGGATTCATTGAACATGCTAGGAATGACAGAAGATCTCAAAGTCCATCCCCAGTGACACACCTCCTCCAACAAAGACATACCTTTGAATCCTTCCCAAACAGTTCCGCCAACTGAGGACCAAATATTCAAATATATGAGCCTATGGTGGTACCCATTCTCCTTCCAACTACCACAGGATGAAACTTAGTATGTGAGTGCTTTTCTACCATATATAAAGCTCTCCTTGGTTTGGTCTTCAGTAAGACACACACACACACACACACACACACACACACACACACACACACACACACACACACACACACACACATCCTTGGTAGGCAAAATTGCCACTTATTAAATTCCCTATATCTTGTTATAGTCTTCATTTTTTTATGCTAGAATATCTTTTGTTCTTTATTCAGTCAGTTTGAGAACTTGTCTTTCCTATTTAAGCCCAAGAATATATAAATGCCACATTTCATAACACAATCCAAGTATTTGGGAAAAGCCATTTGGCCAAGGTAACTTGTGTTACCAGAAATTAAAAAGGCTTACTAGTCTTCTGGGTGTGAAAAATCAACATCTCACTTTTTTCCCCTTCCATGATAAAGAATAAACCCCTAGTAATTTAATGTATCTTCACACTCCAGAGTCCAAAGGCCCATTAGTAAATGTTTACTGAGAGCAGATCTCTTGTTCCCCTTAGGGAAAGTTAAGTGAAAAATTAATCTTTTTACTTCGGTAACCAACTTTATTCCCACAGCTGTTTCAAACACTAAAAATATTTTCAAAATTAAGCAAAATAATAAGAAAGTTAATTGCTTATTTTCTACTGCCTGTATTATTTACACCTTGTGGGTTAGACTCACCTACACTTCGGCATCTGATGTTTTAATAGTGTTCTCAACACATGCTTGTAAATTAGATGTTTATAGCTCAAAATGTGTTTTCCTGTAGAAACAAAATTGTTAAAGAAGATCTGTTTTCTCTTGATTTATTTTCTCCAGATCATTGATGTTTATTTTAGCCTATGTTTAGTTAAGAGTGTGGTCTAGAGCTAGAAAGATCAGCAGATTTGGGGCACCCTGTACAGAATGTACAGAAATGGCATGGAGCAAAGTGATGCAGATTCTTTACCACAGGTCCTTGTAACCCTTTGAGGAGGATGGTTTCATCTCCCCTTTATAAGTGAGATGCTTCCTTCTGCAGAAACGGAAGGGAAAAAGCAGGTAACAACTAAAGTTTGTCCCAGGTCTGTTCGAGTCTAATGACCTAACTATTGCTCTTGTATTTCCTTGCCTGCACCAACCCAAACATAGATGAACAAACCAAAGGATTCACATGAGGTTTACTGCATGAAAATGAAATGTCTCAATAGATGCATCACTGTGGAAATGAGCAGGTGTTTGATTCCTGGGGGCAAAGTGTGGGATACTCTAGGTTGAAATCAAAAGTAATTTGCAAGTTTGTAATTCTAAGAAAAGAGATCCCAATGTAAAGTCATGATAAGAGATCCAAACAACTGGTCATGGCTACTCTACTGAAAGATAAAAGAATAAGGTAGTGAACCATGAGAGAAAACTAAGGGGAGACACACAGGCACAGGCACGCGTGTACGTGCACATAAACACACACACACACACACACACACACACACACACACACACACACACACACAGAGAGAGAGAGAGAGAGAGAGAGAGAGAGAGAGAGAGAGAGAGAGAGAGAGAGAGAGAGATCATGAAGGCAGAGGGGTGATAGGAATGGAGGACACAAAAACACTTCCAAAGCATCCCTCTTAATTCCTAGACCACTTGACTATCCTACACCAATAAAAAACCAAACATATAGTATTTTTGAAGTTAAAGATGTTACTAAATATTCATAGTATCATCAAATGTATTGTCTTATAGAATATGTTCAGAAGAAGACTAATAACATAAAAGAAATTGATTTTGGACCTGTAAATCTCTAGGATATTAGGAAGATCAAATTATAACTTCAAAACATGATCAACTTTTATGTGTATATTTTAGAAACAAAGATTCTGAAGTGAAACTATTGTAGCCTTAGCCCTGGAACTTCATAATTAATATAGAAAACAAAAATCATATCTTTGATAACCTTAAAGCTCAGTAAATAGCAAACTAAATAAAACCATATGAGAACTGCTGTTGTAATTACAATTGTTATTATTACTAATCTTTTAGTTCATCCCCACTATGAGCTAAACACATGACATGAGTCCCATGAAGAACTTGACTTGTATCTTACCAGCCAGTGTCTTAGTTTACACACAAAGAAAGAGGCTCACAGTACATGCAAGGCTGAGGGACCACCAATAGTGGGGGAGCTGGAGTCAGATAATGCTTCTCAGAATCCTTGTTGGCATCCTTTCACCATCAGATTTAACAGGAAGACAGGATTTCTACAACAAGGACAAAAAAAGCACACTACACCAAAAATTCCTAAGCAACAGGTGACTCGTGAGTGATTTTACGCTGTGTTGTTTGGTGTTTAGAGACTTCTTAGAGATAAATTTGCTTTTTTCACTGATCAAATTCCATTACTCAACATCTAATAATGAAAATATGTATCAGGCAAAATGAGTTTACAGTGGAGTGATCTATATGTTGATAGATCATTCTATATAATCCATATACTAAAATAACCCAGAGAAACCAGACAATGACCACAATATGGCATTCTTCTCACTTTGTCCATTGGATCCAACAGAGATCAGTATGATCACAAGAGAAACTTGGATCTGTCTGATGGTGATCCTAGAGTGTCTTAGACAGAAGTGACACTAGAGTGAAGGCTTAAGGGACATGTGGACACTGACAACAGGATGGGATTTTAGTTGGAAAGACTAAAGAATAGAAAGGAAAGGAGATGGCCAAGCCCACTGGTTTCATTTAGCAGCACACAGAACAAGGCAGTAGAGAACTGGTCATGAGGTTGACTGCTCTTCTGAAGAATAAAATGCTAAAGATGTAGACCAATAAATTAATAACTTATTTGGTAGCAGAGAGGTAGCCACAGAAGCTGATTCACCAGAGAAACACATGCTTATTCAATAATCCTAAGTATTTATTTATGACTTATTAAATTTCTATATGGCACTAGTCTGATCATGTCATGACTACTAATTTATTTGACTTGTGGAAGACCCTCACGAAATAAGTTCAACTACTAGCCAAAGTTTACTAGGGGACAGTGATGTACTGAGATGTTAAGTAACTATACAGCTGGTTAAAATTAAAGCTGGAGTGCATGGCATGGAGCCCATTTTCATACCTTCTGCTTGGCGCTTGGCGTCTCTTTGAGAGTGATGGAGGTCCCAAGTGTAGCTGGTCAACTTCACAAAGTTGCACAAACCCCTTGGGTTGCCAAGGAACTGACAGGAGAGTTTATCATGGTCAGTTTATAATAACTGAGTATTGGCTGTTTTCTCACTACAGAGTGTGTGTTTTGCTTTCTCCATACCTTTGACCTGCCCAGTGGTTCCCAGTTGAAACGTCTTGTGTTTTTCTGATATGTTTCTGCACACTTTGTCTTTTGGTCTGCATAATTTTATTTATCTGTCCATTAATTGATGAATTCATTTGTTGTACAGGGGACTGAATTCAGTAATTTTATTTTTGATATGGCTTTTATGACATGATTTGTGAGGATCTTTTCTTTTTCTGTTGATGACTTTATTCCTTCCATCTATGTTAACTTATTGGATTGGGAAGATATTTGTCATTTGTTTCATGGTCTTTATTCTTTGTAATGGATCCTTTGCTCCTTGGCTTTGATGCTATGTAATAAATGTACAGATGTTTTGAGTGTGTTTCTTCTTGTAAACTGACAGAGGCTTGGAAATAAAACAACAAACTGTCTTGACAAGTGAGACAAAGCAGAGGAAAATGCTGAGGCAGAGAGAAGAGTTTTGAGTATGAGAGGCAGTGATAGTGACATTGAATGAACCACAGTAGGAGCAATTGTAGGAAAAGAAATTTTACCTTCTCAGATGCTATGGTGTGTCATATACCATACCATACCATACCATACCATTCCATTCCATACCATACTATTCCATACCATACCCCACCATACCATACCATACAATACCATACCATACCATACCGTAGATGTAACCAACCATCTTATTAAATAAGAAACACAGAACCAATGTAAAAGAGAAAGCCAAGAGGTCAGAGCTCAGAGCTAAAACCTTACCCTTCCTCCTGCAGTGGTCCTACCTCTCCGAAAGAGACCTACTTCCTGTGTGTTTGTCTTGATATAGTCTTTCTGTTCTGCCTTCTCATTGGTTGTAAACCCAAACACATGATTGCCTCGTCACTGCCTGTATGTACAGCCCTTCAGGTCTTAAAGGCATGTGTCTCCAATGCTGGCTGTATCCCTGAACACACAGAGACTTACCTAGCTCTGCCTACCAAGTGCTAGGATTATAAGCGTATGCCACCACCCTGCTTTCCTATGGCTTGCTATTAGCTCTGACCCCTGGGCAACTTTATTTATTAACATACAATTAAAATCACATTTCAGTACAAATAAAATACCACCATACCATACCATACCATACCATACCATACCAACAAGAACACAAATACCTGGTGTGTTGTTTCTGTGGAAAGACTGATAAATATTTGGGTGGAATAGGGATGAGAAAAAAAAGAGTTCATCTGAAAGGCCAGGTCAGATTTGGGATTTAGTAGAGTGACATCAGGCAGAAATCAGTAGTTATAATGGTAGTCTTCCACACATACTCCACTGGGGTCCACTTACAATACCAGGATAACATGAGCCAGGAAAATGGGCTGATCGCCCTGAGCTCAGAATTTTTCTTATTTCAAAAGGAAAATGACACCACCTACATTTCTATAAGGATGAACTGAAGTGGAAATGAAATCTGTACTTGTGTTCAAGTACTAAACCTATATTAGACTAAATCCCCAATAAAATCTATGTATTATAGTGATGTCTGTGCTAATATGTTGATACATACACACATGCACATAACTATACAATGGCCATTGGAAGCCCCACCCAAGCAGACAAGACTTTGAGGGAGTGAGGAAAAAGTTAAAACATTTTAGGGAGTGGAAAAGCCAACATTTGGGGCAGAGTAAGAGGCATAAGAACAGAAAGGCTCACTCAAAGCATTGAGAAGTGGATTTAATGCAAGGGAAGGAGTGGTGTGAAAGGCCTGTGAAGAAGCAGGTGGTTATGACTGAAATGTCCCTCTTAATGAGCAATACCGGGTAATGACCAAGTGTCACCAGTCTTGGAGAGTTGATGTCACTGGAGAGAGAAAGGACCAGTGCTGAACAGCTCACCAGGGGTGGGCCTGAGGAGGAACAAAGAGATTACCCTTTGGATTGCCTTTTGGTCACATAAGCTTTCAAAGATTATTTCAATGAGAAATTTGGTAGCAAAAGAAAAGGCATTGGACTGACCATGAGGAGTGGAGTAAGGAACATTGATAGGGGGTGAAGGACACTGGACAGATGAAGCAAAGTCACGTGGTGTGCTCTGCCCTGGTGCCCATATCCACGGGAGGTGCTCAATCAACCTCGGTAAGAAAATGATGCAACCAATTCATTGCAATTGAAACTGACATGGAAGCGAGTGTAGGAGCTCCTGAAAAGTAGACAAATGATTTATTTAAATGCCAGCTAATTTGTTTTCAAGTTGACAGACTTTCCTTGCCATTGGGGAAACTTTTTTAAAACAAGAAAGCACTATTATCAAAGTAATAGCATGATCTCCCATAAAGTTGAAGTGGCGTGCCTGTTTGTAAACTCTTGTAATTTCTACCACACTCCTGTAATTAAAATAATCTCTGTATACTTCCTTCTAGCCCTTTTTTCATATGCTGTCAAGTTTTTACATAATTGCAACCACAATATACAGATGATTTACATCCTGCTTTTTAATTTAGTTCAAGGAAAGTGTAGCTAGTTATGTGAGAGAAAAGCAATAATAAATATTGGGTATAAATATTCAATTGTAAGTAGAGGGAGGCTTGGCTCATCAATTCTCACATGCAGAAGGGGACACAGATGCCATGGAGTTGTAGCATTAACCAGTGTTGCTGGAAGAGCAGGAAGCTTCCAGCCTATAGGACTAAATAAATATTAGAGTTAGAGGCCCCCATAGAATTGTAATATTTTTCTAAGCATTGCTTCATGCTACATCTCAATGCTTTCTGTTAAATCACTTTTAATGCCTTACTGTAAATATCTGCTTTGGAGTACAGTATTCTTCTTATTATTAATTCATATTTATTACATTGCCATATGTAAAAATCTTTACCACCATTTGGAAAACTCTCATTTGATGCTTGCCTTGGGGACAAAATATACATTAGATGAATAGCCTGCAAGAAAACGATGCTGCCTTTCCAGAGACTGTGTGGGTTTCAGGCCGGAGTGGCTCAGCAAAGCCACCCTGTCGGTGTGATGTCTGAAAACCACGGCAGTTTCTACTCTGAATAAATTTTGCCTATGATTCATGAGTCTTGTGAAGTTTATAACTTCTTTCCCCGAGGCATCCCTTCACAAGTTTTACCATTTCCATAATACCCCTAAATTTTAAAAGCTCAGGATCGGCAGCTAGAGGCAGCTGCAGAAGATGAAAAACGCAGACAGACTCACTTTCTGCTCTCCAGTCATTTTTTTTCCTATTAACTCGTCTGCAAAAAATAAAACCCCACACCCCCGCAAGTGTTCTGTGAGAGGTATTCCAAATGAAGAGAAAGTGGGCATTCATTTAGTGGATTTATTTTTACTTTATTTTTGACTTTCAAAAGCAATATTCAAAACTATAAAATCATTTTTAAAATAAACTTTAGTATTCCAACAGTAGTGATAACATTGACTTTTGGGAGGTTAAGATGGATGGCAGAAAATCCTGTGGCCAGATGCAAGAAAATAAATCTGTTCTGTTGATCAAAGACGGCATGGCTCTCTTGTCGGTAAATATGGATCTGATCCCCAGCCACAGTTTCTGTCTAGTCAACACATAGCATCTGTACTTAGTCAGGCACATAAAATGAGTGGCCAGAGGCCCAGAACTCCACAGCATTTTAGCTAGAAAAATTCTCGTCATTTCCCTCAAGCAGGTGTCTCCAAGCACATTTGTATGTTTGTCTATTTTCTTTAGTCCTTCAAAGGATGTAAGTATATAGTGATACAAGACTTAATTTGAAGTTGCTTATTGAAATATCTTTGTGAATTTTAGTGGTCTGAGTTCTGGGGTACAGATTATAGAATCTTTATGTCTTTTAACAAAAGAAGAGAACATTAATCAGTAATAATAATGATAATAATAATAATAATAATAATAATATAAACAAATACTATGTACCAGTTACTATAATAATAGCTTTGCAAGAGTCATTCATTTTATGCTTAAAATTGATGCTGGTTTTTGATGGTCAATGTGTTGTTACTATTATTAATCTTTTTAAAATATAAATGATAAACTAGGAATCCAAACAGCTAGTCAGCAAAAATGCTAATAATTCAACCCCAAAACTCAGTCTCTGTTTATCAAGGCAAAGTAAAATTCCTCAATTGTCACAAGAACTAAATATGTACTAACGAGAGTGGATCAAAGGTAACTTTAGCTCAGTTCTATTTCCTCCCATAGGGAAATTGTTTTTCTTCAACAAAGACTTCCTTAGGAAAAAATTATAAGCTAAAGAGCAATGAACACCAGAGGAAGGGAGCAACCAAATGTGGCCATGTGAATTATAGGCCTTTGACAAGCTCTTCACCTGCCTAACATGGAAGGACATATTTAGTCTTATTCACTTGAAAGACTCAAGGGCAAAGTTAGAAAAAAAATCATAGTGGCTAGAAAGTTAAGGAATGGAAGAATGCTAGAAGGAAAAAAGGTGAAGTGCCTCAGATTTGAATGTAAATCTTCCTCCAGCCTTTTACTGGTCCTTTGTCTACAGGGGCAGAGGGAAACGGAAAACCATGCAGCCAAGGGTGCTGAAACACTCCAGCAGCTTAAGGCCTGCTGCTGGCCTTAAGGTTAAAGTTGAGATGAGTTAACTGCCTGCTGGGGGTTTAGTACTCTCTGGAAAAATACAGCAGAGCCTAGAATTGCTAGAACTTTACACTCAAACTTCTTTGGAGATCATCCAAAAGTTATTCATTTTTCAAGAGACCAGGAAGACATGCCATAAGAAAAAGAAAATTGTTAATGAATACAGAGCCTGAGATAAGGCAGACTTTGAGTTTATCATATTTTTTCAATATCTATAGTTATTAAAGACATATGTACTTCTCACAAGTAGAAAATATGAGGACTTAATAAAAAGATCATATGGAGATCTGAGCAGTTTAATATACAAAATCTAAAATTTTGAACTTTTACTGACTACAGTTAATGGAATATTGGAAATGATGTCTAGAAGTGTTCTGAGAATAGATGAATACAAACGACAAACTAAAGACAAGACAAAACCAGAGCAAATCAGAGGACAGAAGCTGAGGACCTAGAGAACCATATCAAAGTACTTAATAGAGCTAGAATTCTAGAATGGAAAAAGAGAGAAAACAAAGAAGAAAAATATTCAAATAAGGAGTTTCCAAATGCTATCTAAATTTATTGGCAGCTAACAACTTCAGAGACTGGAAAAAATATTTTCCCAAGTCCAAAAAGGATATGTGCAAAAGAGAAAATATTGAAAGACTCATAATAAAATTCTAAATTGGATACAGGAGAAGTTTATATAGATACAGACTAATATCTTATCACAAACAGTGGAATACAGAACAGTGTGACAGATAACTTCAGAGTGCTAGTAGAGAAAAATTATCCAGCGACCTGGAATTCTATATCAGCGAAGGCATCCTGCAAGAAAAACAAATGTGAAAAAAGACACATACTTATATGTGAAACTTAAATGTATTTTTATTTTGGTCAGAAGACAAAATCTAAAGGAAATCTTCCTGTGAGTTATTCAGGCAGAAGATATTAGATGGAATCTGAGATTTGAAAAACTGATAATTAGATGCATACAAACTGTTTACTTCTAGAAAATAAATAAATATTAGAATCACATATTTTATTCTATATTATAAAACATGCGTAGTACTTATAAAATATACAGTTTATGACATATATTTGACAAAAATATGCTGGAGTAACAAAAGCTAAAATATGCATAGTTTTATGCTTTCTTCTTTTTACGCAAGATGCTGTAACATTGTTAACTTTTAAAAGACTGAAGGCATTAACCAGAAAATCAAATCTGTGACAAGTACAATGCAAAGTCTTTATGTCTAAACTGTTCCTATAATGATATTCCCTAAAAATGAAGCTAATAGATATAGTTAGAAGGCACTGAGTGAACTGAAATGAAATAGTTCTTCAAAACTTTAATGGAAATAAGAAATAATAAAAAAGAAGCACAGAACTGAAATGGTACTCATAGAGAAATTAAAATGCCACATCTATATCCAGTTAGTTATATTGCATGTAAATGATCTATCTCTAGTATTTAGAAAGCAAAAGTTATCAGTATGAACTTACAAAAGCAGAGTCAACTATCACCCATTTAAAGGGAATTTTTTTAAGTATTAAAACACAAATTAGATGAGATAAATTGGATATAATATCATTATATTCAAATAATAACCAGAGGAATGAAGTTTTGTATTGCATCAAATAGATCTCTAGACAAATGACATTATTCAATATATTAAAGGTTGTTGAAATGTATGTGTTAGCTCTAAGTGTGTTGATTAAACCGTTCTTTCACATTTTTTATGCAACTCAACACTTTCATATTATGCGATACAATAATTTTTATCTAAAACTATCTGAAAAACTTAAAACATTGAGAAACAAAAAATTTAAATTGTTTTAAAAGGCAAAAAAAGCATAACAGGCCGGGCGGTGGTGGCGCACGCCTTTAATCCCAGCACTCGGGAGGCAGAGCCAGGCGGATCTCTGTGAGTTCGAGGCCAGCCTGGGCTACCAAGTGAGCTCCAGGAAAGGCGCAAAGCTACGCAGAGAAACCCTGTCTCGAAAAACCAAAAAAAAAAAAAAAAAAAAAAAAAAAAAAAAAAAAAAAAAAAAAAAGCATAACAGGAAAAGCAACAAAATATATAGGCAAGGAATAAATTGATATACATAATCTTGAATTCATGTCCAATTCTATACACCACCCCAATACCTTAGGCTATGCCCTTTGGCTGTTTAGCCTCCCTAAGAATCAATTTTTATGCTTATTGAATGATGCTCTTATTCTACATCTAAAAGCTATATGGTAAATTTTCATAAATATAACAAGATATTCCAGCTTTGTAAAGGTAGAACAAAATAAGTATCATTATTAAGTATCTCTAACTTCTGCTTATAGGCATAGATGAAGAAAGGCTAACCAACTGAGTATATCCTTTGGCTCATTCTTCATAATTCAAGAAAAATAGATTTTGATGTAAGTGATTTCATTACATATTTTATGTTTATTTTGTTTCGACTATAGATCCAAAATGAAAAGTAAGTATCATTCTCTAGCCAAGATAAAAATGAGAAGTTGAGTGTACTAAATCTTCTGACTTCTATTTTAGACAATTAAATGGAAGTATAAATCTTCAAAATGTTGAAGAAATTATGTTATTCTGTCATCAACTTCCTCCTTAGGAAGACAGTTCTCCCTCAGTTGTGCTAAGTGGTAGCATGTAAGAAGTGTGTTCAAGTTCTAAGTGTAAAAATATGCTTCATACGTTTCTTAGAGGTTCACACCATGCATTAAGAAAGAATGGAGAAAATAAAATCACTTCAATTTTCATGAATTCAGGTGTTTTGATTTACTCTCCACTGTCTTTTACTCCTATTATAATTTGTTAGCATATATATCTTTCTTCTTTTAGACAAAAATAGCAGAAAGTGTATGAAGTTTGATGACTTTCAACTCTTAGAAGGCGTTGTATGTCAGATTCATCTGAATTAAAGCACTCCTTTTAGGGGGGGCAGGCAGCAAGATTTTGGAGCTTCAGGAGGCCAAGAAAAGGTCACATCTGGAAGAAGAGAAACTTGGAAATTTCTTCATGGCTCCTCCCTATTGTAAAAAGGAGCAAATAACTGCTGTGTGGTGGGGACTGTGACCATCCCAATAGCAGTGAGATGCGATTCTTGGACCGTTGATCTGCCTGCAAGATATGCAGAGAACCTGGGGTCTCAGCTTTCCTTAATGAGTGAACCTGGGTAGAGCTGGGCTTTTCATTAATGCAGCTGCTTTGAATTATCCATTCTACTTGTAAATAACCTTTCACACTTACCTCTGATAGTGAACTTAAAAAATCACTGGTTCACCAACTTGGACTTTGGTGCAACCATTCCTTGGGTTTGTTGTGGATTCCCTTTCTGGATGAGTAGAGGTGTGTGTGTGTGTGTGTGTGTGTGTGTTATTTCTGCAGGAAAAGTTTGCCATACAACAGAAAGGGTATTGATGAATCTGAAATTTTGCATTTATAAAAATGGTATGTACATACATACATAATCAAAATTTACCCACTATAAACATAATTTCCATGCATGTTGAATTACAATTAAACTCTGTAGCAATAGCATATTTCATATGTTAGTCTCAGACAATTGATTATTTATTTTTACTATATAAATACCCTGCTAAATATAAAAGATCTGGTATAAATCTTGGATTTGAAATTTAAAATAAGACATGAAATGACAACTAAACATTTCCATCTTCTAATGAAAGCAGTTTCTTCCATGCAATCAGAAAATGAAAGATATCGGTATGCAGGCTCCCAGTGGAGTTGGTGAAGGGTCAGGTCTTTTAGTGGCTGCGTTTTGCATCTTTGCTGTCAGGAGCTCTGACATATACGCCATGGAGATTGGTTAAATGAGGAGGCTCTAATGGCCCCAACGATGGGAAGACTCTGAGGGACCTCCGTGTCATTGACTTCTTTTTCTTCTTTAGCTATCACTTTCCTAAAACAAAGCAAAATAAAACACATAAGGTTTAGACCTGGAATAATAAGGAGATCACCTGACTAGCCTTTAACTGGTTAATTCGACACATAGTCAAGCTATTTATGCTAGCTATGGATTCCATAGGAGTTAGTATTGTCAGCCTGAAAATGACATTGTTAAATTTTACTCCATCCTGTGCTATCCAACCTGTGGAATGTGCAATCTTGAAGCTTCCACTCGATGGTGCCTGCACTCCTCCTGCAAAATGCAGTCTGACCTAGTTCTGCAAGGAGCTGGAGACTCCACTGAGCTGCCACAGAGGGGAGTAAGTCCATAGAACATTGCATCAGAATCTTTGCTTTTCTAGTGTCCTGGGCTCTACCCAATCTGATTCCTACATAAGTCAACATAACCTAAAATTATAAGCTAGGATCCACATATGCTGCAAAACATATAGCCTGTTTGAGCTGGGTTACGTCGCTTAGTATATTGTTTTCTAGCTCCATTCTTTTTCCAACGGACCCCACGTTTTCTTTTCTTCTTTTTTTTAATGGCCAAATAAAATTCCATTTTTTAAAAATACCACATTTTTATTATCCATTCACCATCAATCCGTAACAGAGGGAAGAAAGGGCTTTAAGAATGGGGTTTGGGGCCTAGTAGATCACATCATATATGAAAGTAGGAGGAAGATACAGGGAGTGGAAAGGTGTAAGAGCTGAGAGGGTAGAGTCAATCAAAATTACAATATATGAAAAAAATTCATAAAGAAATCTGATACATAGGGAGGTATAGGGAGGACAGAAGAGGTGGATTTGATCAAAATTCATTATATTCATGCATGAAATTCTCTAACAATAAATTTTAAAAAAGAATTATATTAAAGACAGAATTTTGACACATTTTCTAAGAAATGTCACATTGTGTGGGCTTTTGGGGTAGGTGCATCAGCCAGCCTTTCCTGGAGAGATCTTTGTTACTTGGGTTCTCTTTAGCCCACCGTTCTGTTCTGGCACTCACTCTGCAATCATAGTTTGGAACTCAAGCTGTGAGATGTTCAAGGGTAGTTTTGTAATGCTATGTTCCTGCTGTCTCCACCATTGCTCAATAAAAAACACAAACGGAAAAATAGCATCAATTTTAAACACTGGTATGTAGTTAACCTGTTTGGGTAAATATAGCTGGCCACAGAAGCCATGGGCTAAAAATCCTAATTGACAGGGTTGAGACAACTTCCCATGAAATGTCAGTCAAGGAGACTTCGAAGGTCCCAAAATCAATATGGACAATTCACACTGCTGTTGGTTGCCACTGAATCTGATAGTTAAGATTCTTTTGTTGAAGACATCACATGCTCTGGTCACAGGACAGAGAAACCAAGCTGCAATTAATTGGTCAACTGGTCCAGAAGCTTCCTCTATGATAGCTAGCATCCATAGTGCTGGAAGGTACTATAAGGTGTCTGGGGGAGAAACAGGCAGAGGTCCCTGCATGCAATGCTACAAACTGGCCATAACCAACTTGCCACTATTCCCACCAAAGGGCACACCTTGCTGGTCAGTTTATAATGTTGCCCTCAGAGAGCTCAGCCATGTTCTCCAGAAGCTAAGCATTTTCTGATTGGATTTGATTCCTAGTGCACAGCAGGGAATCCTTGTCTGGTTCTGTAAACCTGGTCAAAAGCCATGGATAAGGATGTCACAAGCCCTAGTAGGGAAGCCATTGCTGTCATTTTTCTAAATAAACACAACAGCTAAATAATTGTTTATATGCACAGATTAGTGTGTCTAGTATTGAATGACATAAGTCATATTTTGGATTAAGATTAATAATGAATCTGTGACTTCTCGACAGAAACTTCAGAAGCATAATATACAATGCTAATATTAGCTTAATAAAATCCTGATAGTGCATAGCAAAAATAAATTATAAACAATAAGAGGGTAGTGCTTTCAACAATTTGAAATTTAGAAGACAGTGGAAAACTGTGCTTACCCATATAACAGTGCATGTGTAATATGTGCATAAAAACATAGAAAGATCTAAGAAAAACATGTGAACCTCCTTAGCAGAGTTCTAGAGTGCTAGAAATCAGAGTCATTGACAGGACTGTTTTATCGAATTCCCAAGCCCATGTCTACTTGTAGAGATCTGGGTTGGCAGTCTGAGTGCTGGTCCTGGGGAGTTGAAAGCTCCCGGGGGATTTCTATATACAACCAGGCTGTGAAATACAACACTGGATTGTTCCTCCCATTCCTCTCCTTCCTTACCCCACTCTCTCCTTCTTCCCTTTATTAAAATTAAATTCTAGTCATTTTTGCTGTGATTAGGCCTAATGGGACAATGTGAGGGGGTGGGAGGTGAAGGGATAATCATGTCAGACATACATTTTCTCTGCTTTTTACCACTCTCTTTGCAGTTCGGCTCACCTCACTCAGTAGAAGATGGTGCATTAATGACGGTTAAATCTTGATGCTGAAAATTAAGCTGAACCCTTTTGGATGAGCCTGGCAACCATCTCCCTTGCCCATGAATTGTCTGCTAAGGAGAGGGATGCATGTCCATGTTCTACACAGTCACCTGCCTGCTTAGAAAGTTTATTCTTTAGCTGCCATATAACTTGAGATGAGGACAATTGTCAGTCTTATTAAAGACACTCAGTGAGTAATAATTACAAGGAAAAAAATATCCCAATTATTATTTTATTTCAAAGTTTTAGAATTTCTGATTCCCTCACTTTTGTGTTTTTGCTGTGTGTGGGATGGTTCAGAAACTGCTAGAAGAAATACCATGTATTTCTAGTAAGTACAGTTCTATTTAGTTTCCTTCTTTAATTTTATTTTTATTTTTTGGTTAGTGTCTTATTAGGTAGCCCAAGTTGACCTCAGACTTAGAGCAGTTCTCCTGGCTTCACAGAATTCTAGGATCACAGAGATGAGTCCCCATGCCTACTTATATTTTTTGAGTCATATTTGAAAAGGTTTTTTTTTTTTATCTCTCACGTTCCCTCCTTTTCATTTTTTTATTTGTGTGTGTGTGTGTGTGTGTGTGTGTGTGTGTGTGTGTGTGTGTAAGAATACATGTCATAGACTTTGGTAAGTTATAAACTGTGAAGCTGAACTCATACAAAGTGCAGCAAGCTACAGAATGACTGTATTTCACCTATGGGTGAAAATTCTGAGCTTTGGCCTCAGACAGAACAGAAATCTGAGATTTAGCTAAGGCTGTTGTTTGTTGTCTTCTCAGTTTCTTTTCCTTTTCTATGACAAAATTATCCTGACAAAAGCAACTCAAATAAAAATTGTTTCCTGTTTTGTTTTGTTTTGTTTTAAACGCACACTTCCAGGTACATGCCATAAAGTGGGAATGTCACAGCGCCAAGAGCACCAAGAGCTCCAAGAAGCTGGTCACAGCACCCCCTCAATTAAGAATCAGAGTGATGAATGCATGCTTGTCTTCAGTTTACTTTCTCATGTTTGTCAAGTCCAGGAAACCCTGCTAGAGAGCGGCACCATTACAATGAAGATGGTTCTTCCCATATGAATTAATGTAATCAAGATAATCCCCCACAGGAATTCCCAGAGGATGAGCTCCTAGCTAACTATGGAGTCTGTACAAACTGACAATTCACATTGACTCTTCTTCTTCTCCTCCTCCTCCTTCTTCTTCGTCTTCTTCTTCTCCTCGGGTTTTGAAGTGTGGAGACTGTCTTTTCTGGAGACAGACAAAAGCAGCTCAACCCTACACTTTCCCTGTGAATTCTGACCCTAAAGACTGAGGATGTAGTCTCTGATTCCTGGGTTAGTGATTTCAGTGAAGCTCCTCACTGGGACCTGTGTCCACCTCCTCCCAGTCACAGTTGTCTCTCATTGTCTAGTTTTGGGTCTTATTGTCTAATTTTGGGTCTCACAAATACTCTGCCAGGGAAAGGAAAAAGGGAGGAGAAGGTGAACAAAGTGAGATGCTTAGCAGCCACGGATACCAGAACTAGCTAGGGGTTATAAAAGGGTCTTCACAAGTGGAGATCCTGTGTGCACAACTGCAAAGTTGGTGTTAAAGATCAAGTTCCACCATTAGGCAGTCTCCTCTCAGCTGTTGCAATGACAAGCCAACAAACCTAAGTATGGAACCCTCCATGACCAACTCAACGGCACACGGTGTAGATGAAGTAACTGCCCAGTTTCTGCTGGCAAAACCCAGGAGGGCAACTGAATAGCAGGTCCAGATGTCCTCATGCGACTGCTCTGTGACAATTGTCCTCTGAGTGCTCTGGCTGCTCCCTTGCAACCACTCCATGGCCCCACTTACTCTCTTGATTAAGATCATCTTAGCTGAAAAGAGAGATGCTGACACCATTTAGATCCCAGGAAGGAACGGGTCATTCTCTTGATCCTTTTAAACCTATGGTTCTGAGCCCATGGGCACAATGATCCAAATTCTTCCTTATATAAAAACACAGCAATAATACAGGTAAGCTTAATCTACACAGGCCAGTTACAGTACACTCAAGTAAATGCTTGCTTGTTTATTATTTATTAAACTGAGGCACCTTACATAAGAAAGTACCTCATGGAAAAAAAGACATAATTACGCATTTGGAAGCATATTTTTTTTATTACCAAGTGACCTCTAACAAATTTACCACCTCATCTTTATAATGAACCCACTTAGAAAATATTAATACAAAAATATTAATTACCATATGCTGGGCAGTGCGCCAAGGATATAAAACTGAGCGGTGACCCAAAAGGAAAGGTTCTGTTCCTTCATGGGGCTGCATTTTAGTGTAGGAAGTAAACAGTGTTCAAATAGAGCAACAAATAATTAACATAATTATAGATTATGGGAAGGAGCAAGGTGATGGGAAACAGCTCTCTGAGATGGAGAAAGATAGCCTGTAGTGTAGCCTTTCCGAGGAAGAGCAAAGAAGCAAAAGCTTCCTAATAAAAGGATTTTTATAGGTGTTTAGAAGGTGTAAGGGACCTCAAGAAAAGCAAGTAGAGAGAATTCTGGGAAGAGAGAAGTAAACGATACATATGCACAAATTGAAGAAGGGACTAATGTCCCTGTAGAACAAGAAGAAGAAGCTATTCCAGGGGAGTGGATGTGTAAGACACAGTCCACTGCCTAGGAAACAAGGGGGCAGCATAATGCAGAGCCTTGTAGGGAGCCCAGCTGCATATTGCATTTGAGTGGAATTTCTACTGCAGACAATCAGACACACTTATATAATTTTCAAATCCGGACCAAAAACTGTCCCCCAAACTGAAACCTGCAGGTAGCATTACCATTGAGATTATGTATCTGACACAGAATCTGTACACAATACAGCCACCTGCACCCTTTGGAAATGATTGGACCCAAATCATTCAGAGTTCTGGAAACTGTCAAATTCTGTCACATGACAAATTATATTTTGCATGAATATAATTTCTTATGGGTAGGACCCAAATCTATGTCTAAAATTCATGTATTTTTCTCATACACCTTACACAAACAGCTGTTAAGTAGTTTTAGATGATGCTATTAGTGCATATATGTGACCTGTCATGAGGTGGTGTGCATAATTTTTCACTTATAGTATATTGCAGTGCTCCTAAATAAAGTTTGCACTTTACAGGATTTGAGATATTATATTTTTAGATTTAAGGATATATGTTAACACCAGGGCTTCAATCTCAAACTGCTGTTTTGAAAATTGTTTCCCACCTTGATTAAGATAATTAATGTGGTAGATTTTATTACTCTCTGCAAGTGTTTCTGTCCCAGCTTGTGAGAGGATTATCCATGACCTCTCATTGATGTCACCTGTGGCCCTGTGAGTTGTTTCAGTCAATAAAGTGATTGGGGCACTATTCCCACGCAGACGCTATAAGTGTCAGTGAAATGTGCTTCGCTGTGATCCCTGCACTGAGAAGGCTGAGATGAGAAAATGTGAGTTTAAAGTAAGTCTGAGCTACATAGATCCTTAAGAAGGGAAGGGGAGAGGAGGTGACGAAAGGGAGAGACAGGAAAGAAGAGAAAGAAAATAAGAAATGGAGGGAAGGAGGGAGGAAAAACGGGGAAATGTGGAAGAGACAGAGATGAGGAAAGGAAAAAAAAACCCAACCGTAAAAAAGGGGAACAGGTGATGATGTTGCTGCTCTTTGGCCTCTGGGTTTAGAGCACATCCCAAACAGGATCCATCCCTGCATCTTCAACCACACAGTTCACTCTAGTGTGAAGGAGAAATGAACCACTGTTATGATGAGACATGGAGATGAGGGGATGGTTGATGATTACCACAGTATAACCTAATCCTGTTTAGTAAATAAAGAAACTAATAACTAAAGGCAGGTTGTGAAGTTTCCTGGTTGATTAGGCCCTTGAGTTTTTGGTGTGGGAGCAGAATGTGTATTGGAGAGAAAAGACACGAAAGAGCTCGTTGGTTCGGTAAGGCAGGTGATTTGATGTTGGAGTAGAACATGCATATATCCAAGTAGTATGCCTGTTTTCCTGCCTGGACTAGAAAAATCCATAGAGACAGGCTGTGTTTTCCTGTGTGAGACACAGAAAAGGATAACCAGTACTTAAAGACTCACTTAATTAGATAACTCATGTCAATAAACACATACAAATGTGCTTTCGAAAATATTCAAAAAGAATTCTCAATATATTACATTCATCTCTTGCAAGTACTATGTATGCCAACCCAAAAGGAAACATCACATTTAATGAGACTTAGGAAGTATAAGACTAAGAAAAAAAAAACTGTGGATACTTACGCTTATCCACTGGCTCAGAAACATTAGACAACTCAGGAGGGGAGAGAAGACACAAATAATGATTTTGCTGTCAAATTACTGTGTAGAAAATCTAAAAAAAAGATCAAAACTTACTAGACCTAATTGGAGAGTTTAAGAATACAGTTCAGTAGATATTAGTGGATATGTATTAGGCACTTTTCCAAGTGTTAGAATTAGCAAATACAGGCTGAGATGTAGCTTAGGTATAGAGTGCTTGCACGACTGAATTCACAGGATGAGATCCTGAGTTCAATTCCCAACACTACAAAAATACTAAGCATCAGAATTAGTCATAATCCTGTGGATTCAGAAAAAACTGCAATGATTGACATATGGGTGTGATTTCAAAAGTATTTTTTTAAGTCAGAAAAAAACATTGAAATGAAAATTGATGCTAAACATGGGATTTCACAAATTAAAACGTCTCTCCGAATTTCTTGCCAGCTGATGAGGTGAAGAAACTCACAGTGAAAGATGGTGAACCATTGTAACATTTTGGGGGCCAAGTCTTCTGATTACTCAGCAAAAGACTGGGAAACAGCATACATGTTAATTGTGGTGTTTTTTTGTTGTTGTTGTTGTTTTTTTTTTTTTTTTTTTATGATCAGTTGTTTTTGGCAAGAACTAGAAGAAGGCGTGATAGGGAACTGGCCAGTTGGCAAATGAGCAGGGACAAAGAGAAAGAGGCTCAGAGGTGGGACTTCACAAGGTTGGGAACATCAACTATTTAGACTCCTCATAGAGTAAGGAGTACTGTCACATATATTTTACTTTGTAACATAAAGACTTCTTATACTCCAGCTTTCCAACCAAGCTGAGGGATAAGAGTTTGCATACATTCAACATATCTTTCAGTAAGTTCAGAAAGAGAGTTCTTTGCAAGATGCAAACAAATGACCCAGAGGTGTCCTACCATGAAAAGCCTGGCACACGCAAACATGCGGGATGGAGTTCATAGGAGCACTTTTAATTTTATGACATCAAATGCTGTGTACTATGTGCAAAAACATTCTCACCCTCCCCTTGGGCGCAAGATGTCTGCCTAAGGCAAATTCATCAACTTATTTTTCTATTGCCAGATTTCTTTGATCACTTTTGTTAACAATTCAGGTAAATCTCTAAACAGGGGGAGGGGCGGGGGAGTATCATAAAATGAAGTGTTGGCAAATCTTCTAATTCAAGAGTGCTAGATATCCATGTTTCCTGAGAAGACACCTATTATTACTTCCTTCACACTGTTCTTCCATGGAACAAAGCTCAGGGAATTTTAGCAGAAAGTTAGAAAGAGGTGATTACAAATGATGAAAAATACAGAAGTTCTACCCTGAGGGCATAAGAGAGTGATCAGAAATTGGTAGGGCACATATCAGAGAAGTCATGGCTTATGTGGCTGAGACTTCAACCACCAGGCTGCTGGTGATAGTACAATAGGTTCATACCTTTCCCATGCAAATGTCTTAGGGGCACATGGCCAGTCCGCATTTTATCCTGAAGATGAAGCTCCACACCTTTGAAAAGGTTAAATTCGTACAGGGACTCTTCTCTCTGATCACAGTTGGATTAATTTTGAGATCAGTTATATTAGCAGATATCTAAGGAAATCTGAAATATATGGAAGCTGAAGAAACAAAATATTTTAGAATGAAAACAAAAATACGTGTCAGTTTTCCAAATAGAATGGTTTAGCATTCTTCTGAATGAGATTTACTGTTGAAGACTTGAACACAGTATAGAAAGAGAACATTTAGAATATTTCCTATCCAAAGAACCAGGAAAATTGAAAGTGTCAAACTCCATGCCTGATCACTGTAGAGAGCTGAAAAAGGAGAAGAGCATATTAAAATGAGAAAAATATTTGAACACACACTTCTCAGAAGCACATAAATGATTCTCAATATCACTAGTTACCAGCAAATGCAAATTAAATCACAATGAACTCTAATGATACACTTGCCAAAAATGGGTGGTGTTAAAATGTCCAAGCATGTGGTATGGGCAAGTATACAAGAGGCACCAAAACTTCGGAGCTTCACTGGAAGAGAATACAAAAATGATACAGACTCTCTTGAAAACAATGTTAAAATGATTTTACTTAGTTCTTTCCTAAGTACTTAGCCAAAAATCTCTAAAATGGGTATTTAAAAGGGCTGTGTAAGCATTTATATCAGTATTATTTGTAATAACACAAAGCCAACATGATTCAGAATAGACATTGGCAAATTGTGGTATATCTGTGCCCTGGAATACTAGTTGGCAATTAACATGAACAAAATAAATTGCACTCCAATTAGTGTATGAGACATTATAAATGTAGTGCCAACAGAAGGAAGTCAATGACGACAGAATTACCTTTAAGTGAGATTCCATTTCTGAGGATTGACAATGTAGTTGAGTGGTTACCTGATTGTATGGCAGAAAGAGAGACTTTCAAAGATTGTTAAAGGCTGTGTCTTGACTGTGATTGTCTCTGGGCACAAAGAATGACAGTTCCCCTCCAACAGACTCCTGTGGCTTTTTCAGTGCTTCTTTTCTTGTAGAATTCCGCATGGATGAAGCCAATGCAATGTGGCTTCAGTTGCAGTTACATCTGATCGACTCGAAGCTATGGAAGATTCATGGATCTTTTCTGTGACCCTTTGAATCAAGCTCTCTGGACTCAACTCTTTTAATAAATAACTGCTCTTTAAAGGTATTGAACCACGCTTCAGGTTTGAACCATTGGAAGCACTTGGCTCACCTTAACACAAAGAACATAACAAATGCACATGTTTTATGTAACTTTTTATGATTGTCTTTCAAACAGGATCTTATTTATTTATTTTATTTATTTGTGTGTGTGTGTGTGTGTGTGTGTGTGTGTGTGTGTGTGTGTGTGTGTGTGCAGTGCTGGTATAAGGCAGAAGAGGGAGTGGATCTCCTGGAGTTTGTGCTAGCCTATAGTCTTCTCCCATTTTGAGCTAGCAGACCTTTTAACATGTATTTTTTTTAAATGGACCATTCAGTGATAAAATACTTATTTTCTTTTTTCCTAGAAATATTTTTTTCTATGAATCCTGAGAAGATTTTCTATTAAATGACTCTAATCTTTTGTATATAGATCTGTAATTGAGGAAAGATCTATATTGTTTTCTGCTTTTCTTTAGATCCTTTGTCCAGCACATCCAGGGCTGTAGAGGACTACTCCATGTCGCTTTAAACAAGGTCACTCCAGTTTTCCTTAGCTTCCTCATCTTCTCAGTGCATTCATTCTCATTCTTCCTGGGCGTTCTCTGTACCCGTGTATCAGTCGGCATACATGCCTGAATGGCCAATAACTCACATTAGCGGCTGTTGATGTGGTAGACTAATTATGCATACAGTTTTATTACAGTATCCCAATAATCTTCAGAGCTTCCTTAATAACCACATTATTTTCTATGAAATCCTCAGTAGGAGAGTTCCTTGTTAATGATGATTAGACTGGTATCATGTAGGGCATATTTTATAGAAGCTTCATAGGTTAAAGGAAAACCAGACGCTCCTTTGAGATTAAGGGTAATTTAAAGATGGTGCAATGAGAGAGACTCCTCTTCAATCTTCCCTGGAAGCTTTGTTAAGAGGGAAATCTTTTCCCATTAACCAGGTATCAACTTGGAAAAAAAATATTTCCTATTTTGTAGTTAAAGCGATAGAAGTATAGAGTGCTTCATGAAACCCAGTAACTTTCTTCAGCCAAGGAATAATTTATATAGCAAGATTTCAATACGAGTTTGGCCATTTCAAAATTTAATGTGTTTCTTGAAATGTAAGTTGTATCTCTATAACAATCTCAAAAAAAAAAAAAACCCTAAAAGATTAAAAGACATTTTAATTAGGTGGATGCCTGTGTGTCTATGTGTAGATATGTACACATAAATTCTGGTACCCATAAAGGCCAGAAAAGGGCATCAGATCCCCTGGAACTGGAGTTACAGGTAGTTGTGAGTGACCCAATATGTATGTTGGGAACAGAATGTAGGTCCTCATCAAGACCAGCGCCTGCTCTTAACCAATGAGCTATCTCTTCAGCCTCAAAATCTTTTATTTATTTATTTTTTAAAAAATAACTTAGTTGGTGAAAGTGTTTTTTTTTTTTCTAAATAAATACAAAAACCGGCAGAACATTGTCATGGGAAAATGTCATGTATCCATCCATCAAATTTAACATTTATGAAAGTTCTGCCAGGAATGCTGACTCCTGCTCTTTCTCGTCTCCTTGTTCTCTCTTCAGGGGGTTCTCACGTGCCATGTCTTTTCACTCCTCTATACTGTTGTTGAACCTATAAAGAGTCACCCTTGCTGTCATGCCGTCATCACAACATGGATTTGCTGCACCTCAAGAAGTGACAGGTTTTAGTCTAGAGCAGTGGTTCTCAACCTGTAGGTTTCGACCCCTCTGGGGATTGAACGACCTTTTCACAGAGGTTGCCTGCCTATGACCATGGGAAAACACAGATATTTACATTAGGATTCATCACAGTAGCAAAATTACACCTATGAGGTAGCAAAGAAAATATTTGTATGGTTGGGGGTCACCACAGCATGACGGACTGTATCAAAGGATCACAGCATTAGGAAGGGTGAGAGCCAGGGCTCTAGAGTATCTTCAAAATACTTGCTGAAATTTGTTCAAATCAGAATTGAGAGCCCACATACTCTATTTACTTGTTGAGAAGTGGACTTGTGTTTTTCCTTCCTTTTTTTGTAATTCAGATTGCTCCTCTGTTCTTTTTTGTTCCATATTTTCTGTGTTAAAAGGGAATGCTAACAATTTCTACAGGCTTAACTTTCCTTTCCAGGAAAACCATGCTAAGTGGCTTTGGTATGCTTCCACAGACTGCCTGCTCCATTTTCAAAGATGCAGAGCCTGGTAACTTTCAGGTACAGAAAACCTCCATTTGCTTCCTTGCCAAATGTTTCCATCCCTGACAATCACTGCCCAACTGAATGAATTAATCAGCTGTTGCAAAATGGTGGTTTTGCTAACTCAGTCATCATCTGCATGCATTGGCTTACATTTCTTTTGGAAGGTGGAGGTTCATCCCATCAAAATCTTTATTTATTGTCAGTTATAATGTATGTAAGAGATGAGAGTAAAGACCAACATTCAATTTTCACTTTAAGGATCGGTGTCCTAGATATCTATCTTCTCTCCCTCTCCCTCTCCCTCTCCCTCTCCCTCTCCCTCTCCCTCTCCCTCTCCCTCTCCCTCTCCCTCTCTCTCTCTCTCTCTCTCTCTCTCTCTCTCTCTCTCTCTCTCACACACACACACACACACACACACACACACACACACACACACTCTATGTTCCTTCTCTCTTTCTCCCATAAATTGATAATGAAGTTGTAGGCTTTTATATACTCAATATATTTAAATAAAGTATTCTTTTTGATTCATAAAGAAGGGAAAACCTTCAGGTATCTTCTTTGTCCCATAGGCTCAATTCTTATTAATCTTTGATTACTTTAATTTTTTTTCTTTCATAAGATGTTTTAAACTCATCATGCATGTTTCCCTTTTCACCTCTGGAATTAGCAGTCCCTCTGAAGTGGAGCGTGGCGTTTGGATACACAACAAAATACACATCTTAGTAATGCTCATTGCTGTGAGGTAGTCATTGAATCTAGACTTTTTTTTTTTTTTTTTGGTTTTTCGAGACAGGGTTTCTCTGTGTAGCTTTGAGCCTTTCCTGGAACTCACTTAGTAGCCCAGGCTGGCCTTGAACTCACAGAGATCTGCCTGGCTCTGCCTCCCGAGTGCTGGGATTAAAGGCGTGCGCCACCACCGCCCGGCCGAATCTAGAATTTTTAAAGCACAGAGTAAAGTATCATTTCAATAAAACACACAAGTAGAGACACATTTCTAAAACCCATAATTTTATTCAACTAAAATCTACTACGAAGAATTTTACTTACTTAATTTTGTGTTGGCAGTTTGGCTTTGTGCTAAAATGTAGGGCTCTTTGCAACACTATTGAGATGTGATGGGAATTAGTACAATGCTCTTCCCATTGGGTCTAGAAGTCTGTTTCTAGGAGAATTAAGATAGAATAAAAAAGGAAATGACAGAGACCACGAATACATGCAGGCACTCTTTCTCTCCCTGTCTGTCATGAGGTGAGCTGCTTTGCTTTGCCTTCTCTTCCCCACCAACATGTTCTGCCTCACCTTGGCATGGTGCAGAGGTGAGGAAAGGTGTGTGTTGGGGGAGGGAGGCACATAAGGTAAAGAGCCAAGGACTATGGATTAAAACCAAGAGCCAAAATAACTCTTTCCTCCTGTTAAGGGGTTTTTGTTCAGGTGTTTTGTCATAATAACAAAATAAAACAAAGAAGTAAAAGAATGTATAATAAGATATGGTTGGTATAATCCAGCTTTCTTCTCTGGCTCCTCTAGTCTAGGCCTCTTAGAATAGACACATTCTAGTTGTTTTGTTAGATAATAATTATGTTAATGTTCTGGTCATCTTCTGAATATTAAATACATGTTGTTATAGCTTTCTTGTATTTAAGGTTTCTCAGCATGTTCATTTTACTATGTGAATGCTATACTTTTCAAGCTAAAATACACAAATTATTAACATTTGGGGGGAATCATGATAAACTCATATTAACAGAAAATGAGATACTTTGGGCTATCAGTCTTCCTATTTAAAATAAAGATTGTATATTATTCTTTTTACATTTGTGTTTGCATCTGTGAAAGGCTGCTTTTGTATATTGTGGAAATGTTTTTAACATTTTCTTCAATCTTTTGCATATTTTTCTGGGATTACGTAGAATTGTTTCATTACTTTGTTATATTAAGGTGGATGACTTTGAGGTCTACCTTTTTGGTGATTCATGTTTCACAGACATGATGATTCTCTTAGCCTCTTAGAGTTATGCAATGATGGTACTTTGCAAGTACCTTTGCCTCATGCTGGAGACCCACCCAGGACATTGCATTTGCCGAGCAGGCTGTCTACCACTGAGCTGAATCTCAAGCCAGTCTCTTAGTTTTAGTGATGCAGTCTCCATTGATTTATACTGATAGAAAAGTGCATTTTCATCCGCACACAGAAACAACCATTGTGTGTTGTTTACAATTGTGCATTTGTGTGTATATGTGCATGCTTCACTGCTAGCAACTGACTAAATCCACACTGTTACAGAGAGGAGGCCATGATGTGTAACCTTTTTCTTCTCAACACCTTCGTTACTATAATAATTCTTAATTCAATAAGATGCTGATTTGAGGATTGTTTGGAAAGTGCTCAGCTGTTTGTATCCTATTGTTTCTGCGAAACACCAGGATGATTTTAAAATTTTTGTCAAATGCCTTATTTGTCACCAGGAACATAAAAAAATACCACTTTCCCTTCAATTGGTTAAAAATAGTGAATTAGGGCAGGAGAGATGGCTCAGCCATCGAGAGCACTGGATGCTCTTCCAGAGGATCCAGGTTCGATTCCTAGCACCCACAACTGTCTGTAAGTCTACCTCCAGGGATATTGAACAAAAATAATTTTATGGTTGGGGGTCACCAAAAATGAGGAACTGTATTAAAAGGTTGCAACATTAGCAAAGTTGAGAACCACTGCTTTAGAGATTTTATCTTATAAATCATAGAGTTAGGTGAGAATTATCCAGGGTGTTCTTATTGTGTGTTTGAGTATTACTAATGCCATTCTCAACCATTTTATATCCGTCCGTTTTGCTTCTATTTTAAAGAGGCGGGTTTTCTTATGGTTTGGGAGTCTCTCCTCTGAAGCCTGTGGGGCAAGGCAGCCCGTTCAGTTTTGCAGTGTTGACTTGGAGAAACTGAAAAAAAAAAACTGCAGCTTCACAATGTAGTGAGAAAGCTTGCAGCCTCACCTCCCAACCAGCCCATCTTCTGTTTTTCCAGTGGTAGTGTTTCCTGGGGTCTGCATCTTCACTTTACACTGCACATTATTCTCTCTCCAAGTCACCACCCAGCGTTCATTGTAGTTTCTCTCTACTGTGCTCCGCCCCCGCCCCCCTGCCCCCCCGCCCCGAGGTGCTGTCTTCCTGCAAAGAAACTTGAGTTGAATTCAAGCTTCTAAATGCATAGAACGTGAAAAGAGTCTGTACTCCTTTGCTGATAGTTTTAAACCATAAATTCTGTTCCCACCCAGGAGTATCAAATGCTGAGGATTTCTTGATCACCAAACCCAGAACCCAGTGTCTCAAAGCAATTTGTTGGTTCAAACTGGGGTTTGAGCCTGATACTGTTGCAGGGGGTGATGCCTCTCAGTCACAGGCACAGTGCTGATTGGCTGATCCACGAGGTCTGCAGGACTTTCAGGAAGCAGTAAAGGTCAGCTGCAAAGATTAACTCTGTCTCTTAGGGCTCTTCTCCACAGAGCTGCTCTGCATGAGAAAGTAGGTGAGCTCAGTAATGCAGAAGGCCAGTCAAAAGAACAAGCGCCTCAGAATTCTGTATTAGCTCACCATGGGGCTGCTGAAGGTGACCCAGAAGCCAGTAAACAGAACAATGGCACCCAAACTGTGTAAGCCTCAATATTTACTCTTGGATGTGGTTTGAGAAAGTGATTGTCTCTGAATGAGGTATAGAAATCAACTACTCTTACATACAACTACTCTCTGAAATGTTCATCTTAGAGTCGGATAAAGCCCAGAAGCAGTTCTTCTAGATTAAGGATGAATTTTAACAGAAGTGCTAAACCACTTTATAAATTGTACATGTGTATGTGTGTGTTTATTTAAAAAATGTCTCATTATATATCACCCTCTTAAAATATTAGAGATTCAGTTGGAGACAGACTATCTTAAGGGTGCCTTCCAAAAACAAAAACAAAAACAAAAACAAAAACAAAAACAAAAACAAAAAAACCCCAATTATTCTAAAACACTGTGTGATGGTTTAGGCCATTCAGTGTAGGTGGGTGGTCCTTAGACTGTGTTCTTAGGCACGTATCACAGTGATGGTATTGATTTTATTAGCCAGCTAAGTCTACCTTTACAACATAGTATTAGATAGATATTCTGTGGAGTGGGTAGGCAATAAAGGAGCCAAGAAAGAAACCAAAATGAGAAGATTTTAAACAAAACAACTGCAAAAGTGCTCTGGTTGTTCAGTCTTTGAATTCCAGTGAGAAACTACCAGGCTTAGCATTGTTCTCGGGCTTCATTTGAAAAGAGGTGATATTGTCTTTTTCTTCAAAAACGTAGCTGTTGTTTTCATGGTAGAAAATCCTAGTGTGTTGAGGGGGAGGTTTTTGAAGGCTCCTTTAGAAGAAGATGAAGGTATAAAAGGCTTTTCAGGGGACTGTGGGAAGGCTGGACTTGCCTGGAGATGGAATTTGGAACACAATGGTTCCTTGAGCAAACTGTCAGTCAGTTTTCTAGGTGGAATTTAAATAACTCCATTGTTTTCTAAGAATTCCTACTTTGTCCATTCTGTTGTCAGAATTACCACCCCATTGATGCCCTTCTAAAGCGTTTACTTTTAAGATTCTTCATTGAGTATTATATTGGTCTATAGGAGACTTCACTTGTTCATTGACATAATGGGACCTCTAAGTAAGAATTCAGGGTTAAGGAATTTAGTTTTACTTTTCAGAGAGCAAACTCCAAACTATAAATCCACTTCAAAAATTAATAAGACATCTTGCCAAGGCAAAATAAAAGTCCCACAAAGTAAGAATTAGCCTTAAAAAGTGAATACTATGACACACAGACAAATAAAATAATGACTTTGTTTCTCTTTACATATTAATAGCCAACAAAGAAAGACACATCAGGCATTATTATAGTTGTACCTCTAGGACAAAATATCTGTGTCCAATTAAGTAATAAATTTGAAACTTTAAGGAGAAGTCAGGAAATGGTGCAAGCCTGGAGTGGAGCAGGCAGGTGAGAGAGAGGGAGAGAGACAGACAGACAGAGACACAGAGAGATAGAGACAGAGATACAGAGAAAAGATCACCTTTGAACTTCTTATTATTGTCTACTTTATACATATTTTATGTCATTTTATTTAATGCTCTAACAGCCCTGTGAAATGTGTAGTGTGCTTATCCTTATTTTATAGGTGGAAATATGTTTATGAATGTTAAATATTTTCCCCAAGTCTACACTTACAGTAAGTAAGCAAGATGGCCAAATAATCCACAGAGACAGGAGGGGTTACTTATCAAGTAGGATTGAATGTCTTCAGAGCTATAGTCTTCCCTGACAGTCCACAGATATAAAAGCCTGCATTAACTAATACATTTATTATTAATATATTTAAAAACATTATTTGTAGCATCCATTTTGCATAAATATTTTCATGGTACATATATTAATCTTGCATAACTAATGATATGTAGAACAAGGGGCATTATTTACAAATTGTGCCATCTTGACACCTCTAACGGAAACTTCCCACCCCACCAGAGGCAAGGCTACCTCCCTGAAAACCAGATAGGCCACCCCCCCACCCCACCCCACTGGTGCTTGCCCAGTATAACCCCAACTGTGTCTCCTCTCCCTTGTCACTATACCCAGGCTCACACCTCTGACAGAAGACTTCTACTTCACCAGAGGCCAGACCAGCATCCCGAACCCCAGAGACCAGGCTAGCTCCTGGAAATCGAGGCAGAAGCCTCCTACCCCAACAGAAACCAGGCAAGCATCCTGAACCCCAGAAAACCCCTGGCCAGAACAAAGGCTATGCACATTGCCAGAACTCCAGTCCCCAATTTGGGTAGCAACCCTCTGCTGGACCAGAAGCCATCAAGGCCATCAGAAGTCCAGTCCCCATGATGATGATAGAGGTCATTAAAAAGGAAAAGAATAAATTCCTTAAAGAGGTCGAGGAAAAGACAATTTAAAAAAATGGAGGAAATCAATAAATCTCTTAAAGAATGTCAAGAAAGCCAAGAAAAAATGAACAATTGAAGGAAACAAGATCTGAAAATGGAAATAGGAGCAACAAAGAAAACACAAACTGATGGAATTCTGGAAACGGAAAATCTAGGTAAGTGGAACAGGAACTACAGACACAGTCATCACCAACAGAATACAAGAGATGGAAGAGAGAATCTCAGGTGTAGACAATATGATAGAAGAAATAGATACATTGGTTAAAGAAAATGCTAAATCTAAAAAATTCCTGACACAAAACATACAAGAAATCTGTGTCACAATGAAAAGACCAAACCTAAGAATCATAGAAAAAGAAGAAGAATCCCAGCTCAAAGACTCAGACAATATTTTTAACAAATTCATACAAGAAAGTTTTCCTAACCCAAAGAAGGACATGCCTATAAAGGGACAAGAAGCTCACAGAACATCAAATAGACTAGGACAGAAAAGAAAGTCCCCTTGCCACACAATAATCAAAACACTAAACACACAGAACAAAGAAAAAATACTAAAAGCTGCAAGGGAAAAAGGCCAAGTAACATATATAAAGGCAGACCTATTAGAATTGCATTCGATTTTTCAACAGAAGACTCTAAAAGCCAGAAGGGCATGGACAGATGTGCTACAGACTCTAAAGAGATCACAGATGCCAACCCAGACTACTATACCCAACAAAATTTTAAATTGCCATAGACAGAGAAAAGATTTTGCACAATAAAGTCAAATTTAAAGAATATCTATCCACAAATCCAGAAGGTACTAGAAGAAACCCAATGAGGTTAACAACACCCACAAAAACACAGGAAATAAATAATCTCACACCAGCATAACCCACAGAGGAACACACACACACACACTACTACTACTACTACTACTACTACTACTACCAACTACCACAAAGTAGCAGGAATTAACAGTCATTGGTCACTGATATCTCTCAATATCAATGGACTCAATTCCCCAATAGAAAGACACTGGCTAACAGAATGTTTGCAAAAATAAGATGCATTCTTCTGTGGCACACAAGAAATACACCTCACCATCAAAGACAGACAATATCTCAAAGTAAAAGATTGGAAAAAGATTTTCTAAGCAAATGTCCCAAGAAGCAAGCTGGTATAACTATTCTAATATCTAACAAAATAGACTTCAAACCAAAGTAAATCAAGAGATGGGGAAGGACACTTCATACTCACTAAGGAAAAATCCACCAGGATGACATTTCAATTCTCAACATCTATGCTCTAAATGCAAGGGCACCCGCATTTGTAAAAGAAACAAATTGTGCCATCTCATTTAATTATATGTATGTATGTATGTATATGAGTGTGAATGTGTCTGTTTGCAGATCTACCTACCTTTGGGATAAATACATAGAAGAAATAAAAAAAAATTACCTCATGACCCAGTGAGAAAGAGCTTAGATCCTGCTTTAAGTGTCCAGAAAATAGAAACTCTCCATTCTCTCTGCAATGGGTGTTTGCCTGCCCTAGATATTCCAGGCAAATAATCTTTATGAAGTTCAGGAAGCCAAACTCTATTCTCAGCTTATGGAAAGTTTAAAAATTCACATTTATTTATTTATTTGTTTATTTGTATTCTGTGTACATGGCATGGCATACATGTGGAGGTCAGAGTACAAATGTCAGTTTTTTCACCCACTGTGTGGGCTGTATGATTGAACTCAGTTCTTCAGCGTTGGTGGCAATTATTTTAACCTACTGAATCGTCTTGCCATCCCCTGAAAGTGTTTTTTTTTTTAATCGTGAAGTAGTATTGGATCTTGCCATTTTTTTTTCTGCTTGAATAGGTATGATCATGAAATTTTTATTCATTATCTTATTTAAGGTTAACCAAAAAATTGACAGCCAGGAGGATGTTGTGGACCTGCTCACTACCCATCTTCTTCACGTGGCTGACGAAACAACCAGACACAGCACCTTCTTCATCTGGGACTTGATCGTGGATTTCACTTCATGGACTTTGGCCACCATGTTTTCATTGTGTGTTAGCAGGGAAGGGAACTTGACAGCCTTGTTTAGGCCTGGGCCCCGGGATAAGTGGGATCTGCTTGATGAGACATTGCCTGTCCTAGTACAGGATGTTGTTGGAAAGTTTGCTGCTCATGGCTGCTCATGGCTGCTCAAGCTGCTAAAACTGGAAAAGAAGCCAGATAAGCTACGTGTGGTTATAGTTGTTTTATACTATGTTCGTGTACATATAATTTGAGGGTCTTATGTGAGATAACAGTTAGATCTTTTATCAGTGTTAGTAAAGATGCTTCTGGAGTGGAGTATAAATGAATCTAGGCGACAAGGTCAAACCTCTGTCATATGATATCACAACGTGGCTGTGTGCATCCTGCCTTCCCCTGAGCATTATTTCTGATATGTGAGAAAAGAAGCCCCTCCATGACACAGAAAATTACAGGGTAGGGTGAAAGCTGTATTTTATGTTCTTCAAGGAGCCCTGGGTGAAGAACTTGTAACTTTATCCCCGATAAAACTTGAAGGGAAGCTCACGACTAACTCAGGCAATTCAAACTTGTTTGGGGAACGGTAGCTACCCCTTCACTGTTTTGACATCAGTTAAAAATATCACCTAGATGTACAATTAATGAAGATTCTGTGTGTTTACACGTCAATATAATTAAGTTTATTTTACAGGGAACGGACCCGTGAAAAGATACCCAAAGGGTGACAGAGAAGAGGGTTAGAGTAAAGGGAAAGTCCCATCTCCTGGCTCTGTGGTCCGGCAACAAGGCTCACTGACCGCCACTTCTTTTACTGTTTGTCACTCAAATGCCACTCTTTGAAGAATGCCATTGGAAGACCTGCTTTTCTGTGCTGGGAGAAATCACCCCAACGATCAACTGCTGCTCCAGGCTGTACTTCCTCATTTATTTTTGTCAATTAAATCTATGCAAGATGGCCACGGATACTTTATGACTGTTTTTACTTGTGTGTGTGTGTGTGTGTGTGTGTGTGTGTGTGTGTTTAGGTCAGAGGTCAACCTCGGGTTGTTCCTCAGGTGTTGCCCATCTTCTATTTCTTCCTGGCAGCATCTATTCCTGGAACCTGGAACTTACTGAGTAGGCCAGGCTGTCTGTGCAGCAAGTTCCATGGACTTTCTCTGCCTACCCAGAAATGGGACTACAAGCATATACCACCTAGTTTGTTTTATTTAAGTGGGTTCTGGGAATTGACCTCAGATCCTTATGTTCATACAACATACACATTACCAACTGAGCTATCTATGGAACTCCTGCATTATAATTTTTAAACAAAATTTTTGATGAAAATTCCATATTTAGTACCTGACAGAAAGTAGATGATTTTATGAGTTAACTTTTTGGTACATCTGGAATTTGGCAAGCCTGTGGAGAAATATCTTCTCATTTTGGTAAAGGATAATTCAGTGAAGGAAGTTTTAGTGCAGACAGTCATTGTTTCTCAGGTAGTAGGAAAGATAAGGATAAATATTCTGCAGACGGTGAAAAAACACTTAAGCTATTCCACCCCGCTGGCCATGCTCAGTGAATGAGTCTATTGAAGAGACGAGTAAACATACCTTCCTTCTGCCAATAGCATTTGTTCCGAGTCCTCCCAGGACCCTTGTATTTGCTCTTTCCTTTGCTTGCAATGTGTCTTCTCCATTCTTTGTCATCCTTGAAAAGTTTAGCTCAAATGTCCTTCCCACAGGAAAGGTTTCCTAGTCAGTGCCTTCAACGACATGTTTCTTTGCCAGAATGGTTGGCAGTTTCTATCCATAACTTCATGTTTTTATGTGATTGTAAACCATTGCTCCCTCTGAGAGTGTAGGTCTATGAGATCATAGGCCATGGTTTGCTTCCTATTTATCCCTGTTGTCTCATGTGATGCCTAATGCAGAGCAGTCCCTAAAAGATTAAGTCAATGCTAATGTAACAGATTTTTTTTTTTACAAGAAAATAACTCTTGTATCCATCTTTTCTGCAACCAACAGGCCTTTTATCCATTTTCATTTTGACTCCTTAATTTTTTCCTTTTTACCTTCCTTCCATTTCCAGGCACGGATAAAATACTCTCAGTGTATTTTCTCAAGTGTAGAGGTTGAAGATATCTTCAAGTAGATGTCTCCTTTTCTTGGAAGCAGTTCTGCAGACCTGTAATGTGAGCACCTGAGAGGCTAAAGCCAAAGGACTGCAAGTTCAAGGCTATCTTGAGTTATCTGTAAGATTTGGTCTCAGTACCCCAGGACTGGGAACATAGCTTGATGTTACAACATTTGCCTAGCATGCTCAATGCCCTGGATTTGATCCCAGCACCAAGCAAGTATCTTTCATAAAGACAAGAAAAAATAACGATTCATCCCAGTCTTAAATTGTACAGTAGAAAACCTCAAGGTCTAGAATGTAAGAATGCAAATTTAGAATCACATACTGAAGCCTACCGAGGCACGTCTGGTCACAGTGTATGACTGCACCTTTGCAAGCGAATAAATGCAAAAATGGAATGCAACAGTGAAGTGAGCCACTGTGTTCTCACTGGCTTATAAAATGTTTTCCTTTAAAGAGTGTGGAGTGCTGTGGTGTAAATACACATTAAATCTGTTCATACTAAAGAAAATGATTGTAGATAATCTGACTTCAAGTATGCCTAATAAAGTTTCTATTGCATTTTCTATTTAAGTCATTGCACTCTTCAGCTGCAAAATTTCTGTTCTGTGGGATTTTTATTATGTTTTGTATCTTCTTGGGAGCTTTTCATTTTACCCTTCTATTATTATTATTATTATTGTTGTTGTTGTTATTATTATGAGTGTGTGTGTGTGTGTGTGTGTGTGTGTGAGAGAGAGAGAGAGAGAGAGAGAGAGAGAGAGAGAGAGAGAGAGAGAGAGAGAGAGAGAGAGGTGGTTAAGTAACTTACCTGAGTTTGGTTTGCAGATCTTTAGAGCAATTTTTCTTTGGATTTCTCTGGCCATCCATTCATGGATACCCTGTTCCCTGGGCTTGGTTGTCAGATGTTTATTATGCTCACTGGTGTTTTCATGTTTCCCTGGAAGTTTTTGTCTTCCCTCTATCTCTGTAAAGGTATCTGTATATTTCAAGAAACAGTTTCTTCCTTCAGACCTTATGGGCCAGCATGGGTAAGGAGTGTCCTTTATCACAGCTCCATGTCCAGGAAGAGAGTGTCTCACGGACTGTGGTGTTTAGCATCCATGGCACAGTAGATGTTGAAGGTAAGGCTTGTGGTGCTTTTCAGTTTCATCAAATGGAATAGGCAGGCAGAAGTGGGGACCAGAGCTGGTAATGTGCACTTGCTCAGCTTCAAGGTAGCTGTAGGCACATGCATAGTGACATAGGCCAACTGCAGAGTTTTGTATAATCCTAGCAGGCGTGGAAGTGGTAGCTGGGATGGACTGTCAGAGCACCCACTGTAGTGGGAGCTGGCAGCATCCAACTGTTGATGACAGGAGCTAGCTGAGATCCAGTGACAGGGATATGATTGGCTTTGTATGAGATAGCACCTGAGGGGCAGAAATTGTTATGCTTGTTCACGTAGTTTCGGGAATAAGCTGGGAATAAGCTGTGTTTCAGATATAATGGTGGGTAGGTATAAGGTTGCCTCTAAAGGCATGATCTTCAGTAGCTCTGGGGAGAAGGGGTGGTTTGTGGTACTGGCTTAGTAACCTTGAGACTACAGATGTGTGCTATCTTCTAGCCTTTTGGTGGTGAAAGCAGCAAGCAGTCCTCTGTGGCTATGCTGGCTGTTCATTTCTCCAGCATCATTTCTATGAGCATCCTCGGTGCAGTCAGCCACTGGTCCAGGACTAGGAAGGTCACAGAGTGAAAGGTCCATGGTATGAAAGCTTATTGTAGACACGGAGTTTCTTAGGTCCTAGGTAGACAGATCAATTATAGTTTTGGGTAGAGCTGGCCATCTGAATTTATTTATTTATTTGTTTGCTTGTTTGTTTTTATTTGTTCTTTATTTTCAATATGCTGGGCACTGCAGTGACTACTGTCAACACTGATGAAATTCATCTCTTTGCTTGCTTCCTGCTGGTTGCCCCATGACTCAGCTATAGTGTTCTTTTTGTTCATGTGTGTGGATAGAAACTGGGGCTCATCACTTGGACAGTTTCCTCAAAGATCCAGAAGCAATACGATCACTCTATTTACCTTGTTCTTTTAAGGGATCCTGGTGAGACAGTATTGGCTATTGGCAGAATGTCACATACAAAATAAAGCTGTTATTCTTTCCCACTGACCATAATTATTCTTGGGTTTCTTCTTATATGGACTCCTGAATCTATCTAGGTTGATATTCCTTCATGGGCAACTGGGAATTTGTTCTTTGAGGTGGAAGAAAGGATAAGTTGTCCTACTATCATCTTGCTATCATTGTTTCTCCACAGGCTTTTAAAGTTTGATTTTCATCACAGTAGAAGGTAGACACTTTAACTCAATGGTACTTCCATACCCTCCACACAGTCTCATCCATGACTCTCATAATGCAGGCATGATAGGGTGAGCAGCCTGCATTCATCATGTTCTTGTCATTTTATACCTTTCTTCACTTCTCTAAAAATCTTATATTGAAAATAAGACTTACCTCTTAAGCATGGGAAAACATAAACGTCTAATTATTAGCAATTTAACAGTATCTTCCTCACTTTAATGTAGTGTCAGCTATAAAGATGTAATCCCTAGAAAAATAGCAGAGATATTTTTGTTGGCAAGGGGTATGTGTACACATTTCATGGTTAGTACTGTGTCACTTGAGAATACTGCTTGTGCTTTAATTAAATTCCAACATTCTTTGTGGTTGATATGTTTTTCTTTGGTTTATTTACTTAAGATTTATTTCTTTATTTTCAACTCACATGTAAAAACATAAAATTGCACATAGTACTGAGGTATTACATAATGTTTGATACATTTATATATTGAATATTTTGAGCTTTTATTAGGGTGTTAAAGCATGCACCAGTGGCTTCAATGGGGGGAATCTTATTCACAAAACTCCTAGAGGAATGCAAACATTGCTGAAAAGACGTAAGTAAATAATATTTGTTTTATAGAGAATGGGTTCAGACACGTGGCCAAAGTGTTATAGTTTTTGTTTTGTTTTAACTCTTTTATTTCAATTTTTTTTTTACTTTGAGGTTAATAATATACTCATTCTAGAACAGCTCTAGGTATATTGAAACATTTAACACAGGACATCAAGTTCCCAAAGACTTGTGCAATCCACAGTCCTCAATATCTCCTGTTACCAGCATTTGGCATTCCATTCGTTTTGTACAATTCTCTGGGTGTTAACATGTATGCTGTGCCATCGTCTCACTGCAATATGGCACAGAATCTTTCCCCTGCCCTCAAAATCTCCTGTGATCCACTGACTCATTCTGCCTTCCCATGGAACTCTACCAATTCACCATCTCTTCATAGCTGAATAGCCTTCCCTTGCCAGATTCTTGAGACTGGGTATTATGAAAACCTTTATATTTCAGGCTGATGACGTTTACTGAATAATATAGTGTCAGTTCACTTCATGACTTACTTTCAACACTGAAAGAATACTGTTGCCTTATGTGGACATACTATACTTCATTCATTTCTCAAGGGCTACCTTGATGATTTCCAACTTCCAACAATAATGAATAAAACATGAACACATATCATGTGAAGGTTTTGTGTGGACTTAAGGTTTTGTCCTGCTTGGATAAATACCAAGGAAAGAGATGCTAGATTACTCAGTAGGAGTATGTTCTGTAAGAAACTTCCAAAGTGGTGACGGTATTTTGTACCCCAGTAGGGATAAGTGCAAACCCCATTGCTCTTTCTTCACTGGCATGCTATTGTATCTATCTCAGTGAGTTGTGTGAAATTTTAAACTCTCTAATAATATATGTCATCTTTTTCTGTCTTCTTTGATACACAGTTTTTTAAAGATTACTAAGAGGTTCTGAGGGTGATGGGTATAAAAGCCAAAAGATGCTGAGCAATCAGCATGTGTCCTTGAATCAGGCTTAATATTCATTTTCCTGGGATAAAGTTGAATTCAGCAACTGTTGCTTTCATTAATGTAACATGTCAAGTACCATTCTTACAAACATTAAACCCATTGTGTTATCAGGAGACTTAGTGTTAATCAGTGCTCTTCTATGAAACATGCAAGCTCCTTAAACTCTCACGTAATAAAGGCCTTTGAATATGAACAACTTATGTCATGATTTGCTAATTCACTTCAGTGGCTTGCGAGTGACTTTTCTGTCCATATGACTGCCAGTGCCCAGTTCCTGTTAATACATCAGGGTGAAAAATGTGGATACTGTGTTACCTTGGCCTCTGAGAAGAAAGAAATCCAAGCTTGTAGGAGGGAACACCACCAAGGCCAATCTGTAACCTTGGTTTCCCAGTCTGCTGCATTTGATGTTAAAATAATAAAATGAGATTGTGACTAGAGCTATTAAACTTTAATTTGGACATCTTGACTGCCTGATGCAAGTGTGACATCTCTGACTAGGATTCTCCAGAAACGAATTCATTTCACTTTCTTGAGATCTGAAGAATGAGGTTAAATTGTTCTGGCAGAGTTTAAATTCTGACTCAGTCTCAAAGCAAACCAACCAAGGTCACTTTCTGCCTTGTGATTCTTTTAAAGTGACTTGCATATTTGAATGTCACTCCTGCTCGCTGTATTTAAATGCAATTAATAACTTCTTCACTATCTTAAGGATTATTCAAAAGTACTAGGATAAACAAGAATACAACAAGATTGCCGAGCAGCGACTTCAGCCCCATGAAACACCTGACTGACATGGTTTATCCTTGTGGCATACAAAAAACACTTGAAGTAGCTCTGACTGACTGTTCTTAAAAAGGAAGAAAGAAAAACCTACTTGATAAGAACTTCCCTCAATATAAAAAGCAGTGCACTTTCTGCAGGAGTGTTTAAAAAGGAGTCAATCATGGTAGATGATTTAATATATGGGATTATTCCAAATACTGCATTTTTCTTGAATGGGAGGTGAGAAAAATGAATCAACTATCAGCATAAAATATAAGCTTTCCCTTTTATGACAATTCTTTCCTCTTCTATGGAGATAATTAAATTAAATGCAGCTTAATTCTCTGACAGTGCGAGTCAGAGAAAGAGACAGTGATTTCATAGGCCAGAAGTTGCTGAGATGCGTCTGCTGAAGCCACACTCTCAACACAGTGCTAATTCACACTCTATTATGACTGCTTAGATGACCTAGAAATGATAGGGCTGTGAAAACAGACCAGCCTCTGTTAGGGCTGAGGCCACCTCCTGAGTTCTTTCAGTAAATGAAAGTTGATTGGAGCAATTGTGTAATTTTAGCTAGCTTCTCCTTCAAACACCTTTTATTTTTCTCTTTTTGAGAAAAAAGAAAAAAACAATCATCTCTGTTATTTTTTTTTAGAGATGATGGTAGATGAAAATAGCCAACATAATACAAATTTCACACAGTAAGAACTGGTTCTGTTTCTCGTTTAAAGTATATTTGTTTAAAAATTTTAGCATGTGAAAAACAACTAAAAACCTTACAAATCATGTACAGACACATTTTCAAATAGCTCACAAATAAATAAGTAAGATGGGTCTTGTGCCCATGATCTTGAATAAAAACACACATGCGCAAGCACAAACACACATACACGGAAGAAAAAAATAAGCAAGGGGATTCTTTCCTATAGTTGGCTTCATGAATACAACCACCCTCCTGTCCTAGTCGCTGCCTCTGGCCAAGGAAAACACCAGGGTCTAGGAGGAAACAGCTAGCTAAACAGAAAGTGTAATGAGCCTGTGCTTTTGGGCCAAGTCCCCTGTGTCAAAATTGGTGTCCAGCATTTCTTGTTTCAGATGATCCCGGGACCAGTTTTTATATAAGTGACAAATGGCTAGAGAAAACATTAACATAAGTAAGCCATGAAGACGTGAACACAGCTTCCTAAGATCTAAGGGAACATGTGTGTTCCGCAGGGAACTGGGGAATTACATTTTTTTAAGCAGTATGAATTTACATCAATGGACCCCAAAACTAGGTGTGGATGTGTGTGTGTGTGGGGGGGGGGAGCTGGAAAGAATCTGGGATAAAATTATTTTCCTTATTCTCAAGAAGAGCAGATTTTGATTTATTTAAAAAAAAAACTACAGATTAAGAGTTGAGAAATGTGTGACTGTACACAGCATCACAGCAGTCTAATGGACATTTTTATGATGGCTAATATGAAGTACTAGTCATAAAAAATTCATTAATGTGTATATTTTTTCCAAAATTGTTCATGTTTCTTTTCAAAAGGATTTCAAATGTGTTAAGACACCATATCCCATAATAGCTAAGAATCCTAAATACATACAAAATGTACAGAACTGAGTGGTATGCAGCTACTACCTGTATCAAACAAATGTTAATATAAAATGAACACTGCATTTCTTAAAGGACTGGAATATAAATTACAACAAAATAAAACTTCAACAAAGTTCCCATTGTTCTTTTATAGCCTAGTCCATAGTCCAGAAAAGATGGTAAAATTAAAATCATAGACACCTTTCAATGAGAATGACATTTAACCACAGAAGAATAAATTTCCACAGACCTTAAAATAGTAGGAACTGTAGGCAGGGGGTGGAAAACTCTATTAGGGGTTTGTTTCAGTTAAAAATTCTGGCATGTAAGGAACAGATTTTCATAGCTTACTGATCTATTTTGCAAATGGAAATGCCAGAGTTATTCCTCTATTACACCCCAGAATAAACTTTTTCTGCTCTATAGTTTGTATTTCTTGTTTTAACTGAATGAATTCAAACACAAACATATCTACAGAAGGATTTTCAGGTTCAAGGGACTGCTTGTGTGACAACGTCGTCAGGATTTGAACTTCATGGAGAAAGTCAGTATGTTCCTGACTTATCATCTTCTGAGATATATCTTTCATGTCACATCTTTCTACATCATTTGTTTTATTTTGCCTTTTGTCAGGGCTGGCCTTGAATTCGAGGTCACCCTGCCCATGACTGCTGACATTACAGATATGTGCCACTCTGCTCTGTTCTACGCTATCTGTAATCCACAGCACATGAAAACTACCAAAAAGGAAGAACAGGGCTGGCTAAAGGGGAAGGATTTCAGTGGGTGGTAGAAGGTTTGCATCAAGTCGGCCTAAACAAATGGCTATTTTCGTCTTCAAGTTCATCTTAGAAGGAAACCGGACATCCAAGGCTTGTCTTGAAAATCATTTATTTATTTTTATCGTTTATTTATTTTTGCGTCTACTCAATGGAAATAAACGTTGGGAACTGAAGACCAAGTTGCATTTCCCAGGGGAGACCCACCAAACAGGCTAGATGAATTAAGTGGTAAGAGTCCATTAAGAAAATGTTTCCAGTCACCATGAAGCCAGCATTTGCCTGTCACTGCCCCAATCCGTTTGCAAGTACCCTTGCAGTCTTCACACACAGTTGATCCCCTCACAGCCTCTCTGCCTTTCAGGCTGGCTTTTGCCTCTCAGCTGAAAAGTCTTCCAACTTGCTTTCTAATTATCCAAATCCTTCATAATCCCACTACCAAAATTAGGTCACACTTTCTCCACAAAAAACCTCCTATTTATTTCTTTGTTATCTAAATTCCTTTGGGTAAGATAGAGCTCCTCATTCGGCTTAGCAATGAGGACCCAGTGTCTGCAATACACTCTGAGTATGGCGTGACTTAGCTTTCTCCTCCCAAGGCCAGAGTCCCCCTCTACCTTCTTACGCCCTGTCCCTTTCTCTCCTTGTTCTCCCTGTCCTTCTTCGCAGAAAGATCCGTGGACTGATGAGACTTTCAAAATAGGAACTAGAAAACTGAAGATATGTAAGCAAGTCTTCAAGTGTGAAAGAAATAAAGAAAAGAAAAAGAAAAAAGAAAAACACCCACAAATCCATACAAGTCACCCAGTCATTTTCAATGTAGATTCCACTGTCAATTTCTCCTAACAATGTTCAACCTAACCATCCTTCCTGTTTATTTTAAATGTTATGCTCCCAGATCTTCAGTTGCTACTATTTGCTTCTAAGTGTTCAAAGTGGTAATGAAACAACCAGATAAATTATTTTTCTGGGCTGAGAATGAAACCCAGGGTCTGTCTTATCCTTGCTAGACAAGCACTCTACTGCTGAGTGAACTCCCACACCCCATAAATAGATATTTATCAGAGAGTCCTGTGTTTATTAGCTCATGTGATACATAAAATAAAAGGTAGATTGAGATGACCTCAGGGACAGTGTGGAATTTCTGTAACTCCTCATTTATTAAGCAAAAAAGTCAGGGTGATGTCTAGAACCAAGATGAGCCATTCTTTTTCATCACATCCACAAATCTCCACACAGGCCTCACATTCTTCTCTTGTGAGTTCATCTCCACCTTGTGAATCAAATCCTGTTGCCTTGTACCCTTCTGATGTCTGTTTGCTCTTATGATCCGTACCCTCTCCTAGTCCCTTCACTGCACCATCATCCCCCTTTGGGTGTATATGGATGTTCTGGGACTTATTTTGTGTCACTCGACACAAGCTAGAATCATCTGGGAAGAGGGGAACATGTGTAATTACTTCCATAAACTTGCCTATAGACAAGTCTATATGGAATTTTCTTGATTGAAAATTGATGTGGGAGTGTACTAGGCTTTTTCTTTTTGGGCCACCAACCACCTCCCAAATCATGACACAGAGGCTTATTATTAGTTTTGAATGTTCAACCTAGCTTAGGCACAATTCTGGCTAGCTTTTTAAACTTAAATTATCCTGTTTCTTTTTAATTATATTTTGCCTCTGGGCTTTTTACCTTTCTTTATTCTATATGTATTTCTTTCCTTCTGACTCTGTAGCTGGCTGTGTGACTGGGTGGCTGGCCTTTGTCATCCTCCTCTCCTCCTTTTCTACCTCCTCACTCTTCTTCCCTAGAGCTCTCCTCCCATTTATTCTCTCTGCCTGGCAGCCCTGCCTGTCCCTCTTCTGCCTAGCTATTGGCCATTCAACTTTTTATTAGACCAATCAGGTACCTCAGGCAGGCAAGGCGCAACAGATGCAACCCATCTTGACATAACTAAACAAACATCTTTAACATCCTTAAACAAATGCCACAGCAACAAAAGCAACACACCCTTACACAGTTAAAGTAATATTCTAGAACAAAAACATTAAAATAATATTCCACAGCATGAGAAGACCTCACTCACTGTGAACAGAGCCACATCTGCTCCTGGGTTGTATAAGAAAGCAGATGAGCAAGCCATGGGGAGCAAGCCAGTAAGCAGCATTCCTTTATGATGGCTGCTTCAGTTCTTGAGTCTTTCCTTGATCCCACTTCAGCTTCTCATGATACAGATTGTGATGTAGATGTGGAAGACAAAACAAACCCTTTGTTGCCCAGTTGAATTTGGTCTGTGTTTTATGGCAGCACTCTACAGCAAACTAGGACAGGATGTGTATGTTAAATTTGAATTAGAAAAACAAGTCCCCCACTGCCCAGAGCTGCCGCTCTGTGGGAACAGCACCTTTGAAGGCAGGGACTCTTTTGTGGCCAAATGTATGTATGAGAAAGTAAAGAGTCATGCTACCTGCTGCTTACTTGGGTTCAGATGTTAGCAGATATGTAAGGTAGTTATAGTGGTGCCTCCTTAAGTCATGATCGGTGTATTGAATGACCTGAGGGAGAGGATGAGTTCTTATTGAAAGCCCCAAATATGAGGTCTTTGTGGCTCTTGAGCCTCCTTGCATTATGTAGAAAGATGTGAGGCCCATTATGTACAATTACTAGACAATCTGTAGAGCTGTGCCAGAGGGTCTCTTGAGGTTGTGACAGCATCAGCCTTGACCAAGAACTCCTGAATGATGCCAGCAAGCCCAGTGTGCAGTCTTAGGTAGTTAAAAGGGAGTCATTATTTGCATCAAGTGGAGAGAAGGCTAGAGCAAAGGAGACACTCAAAGTGCATCTCATGATGGGAGAAAATCCAAGAAATGTAGTGTCACAGAGCTGTGGTGTAACCTGCTGTCTCTATTGGGGTGTTTCCAGGATCATGGCACTTAGTTCATAGAATTACAGAAGAAGCCCCCAGGAGAAATAAAGCAGCAAGGGGCTTTACTTAGGAGCAAAGTAAAAGTATCAAGTGAGCAGTAGACTCTGGTGGAAAATGCTCAGTGGCGTGGCTCTTGTTTGGAGCTTCCTTTTATCTTATTATCGAAGAAAAGGAACTGCTTGCTACATGTGGGGCTTGGGTGATTCTCTATTGTGGTTGATAGATTTGGATTATGTAAACTTTTGTCTATTATGAGGATCTCTTCCCAGGGTACATCTGGTGTTGTTCATATATGTGTGTTCAATTATGCATGGTAGAAGATGGCAACTAGGAAATTCTCCCCTAAAAGTTGATTTAGATGACATGGTTGGCTTTGTATCCAGTTCAAGTCACATTGCCTCCCTGTCTTCCAATCCCAGGTCTACTCAGGAGCATAACTATTTAGGGAGAATTATCGAGTGGTTACTAAAGGGGATGACATATTTCCAATGTTTGAAGCAGGTACACATGCAGGCTGATGTAAGAAGTAGTCCTGTGGTGCCTACAGTTCAAGGTGCATTGTTAGAAAAACAGGTATGTTTACCATCCAAACCAAGCCAAGTCCCAGGTTGCTATGTTTTCCTAACTCAAAGGGAAATGAAGGCACCATGAGGGAGTGAAGTGGTGTGGATGCAAGTTCAGGGCAGAGACAGTTTGGTACAATTTAAAGCAAGAAGCAAATCCGTACATTTGGCTTCTTTTTTTGTTTGTTTTTCGAGACAGGGTTTCTCTGTGTAGCTTTGCGCCTTTCCTGGAACTCACTCTGTAGACCACGCTGGCCTCGAACTCACAGAGATCCACCTGCCTTTGCCTCCCAAGTGCTGGGATTAAAGGCATGCTCCACCACCGCCCAGCTATTGGCTTCTAAAATTCTAATCATTTCATAAACACACACCAAATTTACTAGTTATGCAGTTGGGGGGAAAATAATCCATAATTTGTTTCAGTTCTTTGTATTACAATTTCTAAATTATTTTCAATCAGAGAGTTGACTACTAAGTCACATTGCTGAGACTTAAAACATCTTTGCTGGAAGTGGATTAGCATATCTATTAATGCACAGTTTTCTCCATTTCCTGTGGGGGAAATTTGCTACAGTATACTTTGCAACAGAATGTTACAAAGAATACTGAAGCCAAGTGCTATGGGTGGATGGGTACAGTGAATCTGTGGGGCTCTCCTCCTTGGTAAGACAACACCACACAGAGCCTTAGGGAGGAGTCTAGTCAGCATTTATAGATGTCATCAAGAAGCATACTGTACCCTGTGAAATATACAGCTGGTTTCAACACAGATAGTTTTGACCTTTGATATGTTTTTGCAAACTCTGCCCATGTCCATGGCTGTTCCTATTCCATCTGGTCTACCCTGTCCTCTGCAATAAAGGTGTGGCATAAACAGTTTTGTTCCTGCAGCTGTCTTGCTTTCTATGCTTATTTTATGCAGGGGGGTGGGGACACCTTCTGGTAGCCTGGACTGGCCAGTGGCTGTGACTTCAGGCCTTGAATATATCCTTCCTCTTCTTCCCTTGGCAGGGCTGTGTGAAAGCCAATCTTTTTCTTTCTGGGGTCAGGAATCCTCTTGTTACATTGGTATAACTTCTGCCTTGACTCTGTGTTCTGGCATGGGTTTGCCTCTTGCTAGGTCCATCACATAGTTGCCCTTGCACTCCCCCATTCCCGACCCCCACTCCCCCCCCCTGCTGCCTCTGACACACTTACTTTGGTTGATCTTCTCAGGTGTCAATAAATAGTATTTACATACCATGCCTCAGTTTCTTCCTTTGTGTGAACTGTCTAATTCCTGCTGTGACTCTGATTGAGGATAGTGTTTATCCCACCAGTTGGCTCACGAAAGACATAACTTAAAGCTATCTTCCAGTGACCATTTTGCTCTGTACAGTGAATTTATTTCAAGTCACTCAAGCTTCATTATCAGAAGAACCACATAAAATAATGGCACTCTCATAAGTCACTCTCTCAATTTCATTTAATTAAGAGAGAGATAAGATGGTGAGGTTTTAGGCTGATTGATCTGTTCTTCTTTGATTGTCTTCTTGGAATCTCCTGGTTCTCTTTATCTTAAGTTGACTTCATTGCTCATGAAGTTCCAAGCAATTTAGATAAACAGGAATTTAAATTACACCTCTTTAAAACATCTTTTTAAAATTCAAATCTTCTTTTGGGGTGTGTATGTATGTGTGTGTGTGTGGTGTTTCTGTGTGTGTGTGTGTGTGTGTGTGTGTGTGTGTGTGTGTGTGTGTGTGTGTGTGTCTAGATGCCATAGTAGATGTGGAGGTCAGAAGACACAAGTGTCAATCCTTGACTTCCACCTTTGGGTCTCATTTTGTTATTTGCTACTAAATAGGCTAGGCTAGCTGGCTTGAAGGCTTTGGGGTCCTTCTGTCTCCACCCTTCATCTCACTGTAGGAGTGCTAGGAGGTGGGATTACAGACATGGGCTACTGTATTCAGCTTCATATAGGCTCTAAGGATTCAAACTCAACAGTCCTCATACTTATAGGACAAGGCAAGCACCTTACTCACTGAGCCATCACCCCAGCCCTGAATTTTTAATTCTTAGTATTTATAAGCTAGACCTTCTACCCTGCAACCTATGGTTTTTTCCTCGGTGTTTTCTTCCTTCTTTCTCTCCCTTCACTATTGCATATCCTCTTTGATTCTACCAGGGCAGCTTCTCTACTCTAACACACATCCCACACCACTTCTGACATTTTTCTTCTTCAGAGATATTTCAAGTCAACCTTAGCTTTTCTCTTTCATTCAGGTTTGACTCTTTGAAAAAATATTAGAGAAATATATCTATCCCACTAGCCTATGGCAGTATTGGGTCTAACTGTACCAGAGACTGGGGCAGTTCATCACGCATGTACTGTTCAAAGCTAGCAATGTTTGCATGAGGAAGATACAAAGCTTTTCTTCCTGCACACATAAGTACCATGATTTTAGGATGCCCTCAACTGTCTGAAGGTCATTTCTATACACTGTCATATGTGTCTACAATGTACGTGAGTATACAATATGAATTGCCCAAGATAATTGCCCTCTCAGCATCCCAGTCTTGAGCCATGAGAGCATTGTGGGAGAGAGTGGGTGACAGAAATGCTTTCATGATCATAGGAATTATTAGGATGTGATATAAAATTTCACTTGAAATTTTTCATGGAGTCTCTGTGTCAAAATTCACTTCATGCTGTATTATCTTAGTATTGTAGCTGCCATTGTAAATGACATGATGTATGATACTCCTCAATGGATAGAGATAAATCACTCTGGGCCCTCCATTCATTCTTATTTTGAAAAGACAGTTTGGGTTTTATTAGTATAGTTTATGTTTTAAGAACAGGAAATGAAATGGAGTGTGAATGTTTTTATCAAATGTAAATATTTTTCTTCCTAAGGAATCAGTGGAAATTAAGGGTTATAAAGATCACAATAAATATCAAGTTACTATTGTTTAAACACAACAGTTTCATTCACAATACTTATTACTTATATCATCTGCCTATGAAGAAGGTAACAAGAGAAAGCTGTTGTTGAGTTTGCTTTAAGTGATATGCTAAGATTTCTGAAACATGAATTGTTCTTTCAGTGAACAAAACAGCATTCTTCTTCATCATTGCCTCCGTTATTTTTCTTTTATTGTACTATGACAACATGGTCAAGGCAACTCATAGAACAAAGTTTATTGGGGTCTTAAAGTTTCAGATGGTGAGTCCATGGCCAACATGGTACAGAGTATGGCAGCAGGCAAGCATGACTCTGGAGCAGTAATGGAGAGCTTACATCTTGATCCACAAACACAATGCAGAGAGAGCTAACTGGGAATGGTATGGGCTTTTGAAACCTCAATGTTTACCCTCAATGACATACCTCCTCTAACAGTGCCACACCTCCTAATCCTTCCAAAACAGTTCCACCAATAAGGAGCCAAGCATCCAAACATATGAGCCTATGTAGGACATTCTCATTCAAACCATCACAATCATCAACAGCAGATAACTATCTTCAAGCCCCACACAAGCCTGACCCTCTGCTAGGAGTCTTATTAGACAAGGTTTAAAAAATAATACCTCCTAGGAGCACACAGTGAAGACTAATGGCCCTCATGGAATTCACCCCACCCCCCTGCTTCAGCAACAGAGTGTCACTCATAGATTTTTTTTGGAGAAATTACAAATAAATACATAAATGGTATTCTGGGGACAGAGTGAAGGGACCTTTCCTTTACGTTTCTTAAGACTGTCATCCCACATGAAATAAAGTATAAATTAGTTGTTTTAGGTGGGAAAACTTCTGCATAGATTAAGCTATAAGTCATGTTTTCTTAGTAGTTGAAAAATATTTTAGTTAAATATTCTTTATTGACTTTTTCTCATTGCCACCTTGTGAAAACCCTTTTCCTCACTTATTCTCACAAAAACAGACACAGTCATTTTGAGCTTGTTTCTGTAGTTAGAGCTTTAAGACATTACATCTACTGTCATCCAAGATACTTTTCAATTTACCATCAGCCAATAAGCAAATGTCCACCATCTACTATTTGAAGATGTCCTTACAGAACTCATAGATACTGATGTCAAGGGAGGCCTTTTGCTATGATCTTTCATTTAGGTTCTCATTGCAGGAGGTGGGCTTCTTGTCCCTGCACACAATGCTGTCTGCTTGCCCTTCTATGATGTATCCATGTCACAGGGTCCTGCATTCAATGAACCTTTCTTTTTTTCTGGGCCGCATGGAGGCAAATCTCAATCCAAGGATACCAAGCCAAGCACAAAGGTGTTGTTTTATGGTTGGTTTATGTTCATTGTGTCTTATATTTTAGAAGAGATTTGGGAGATGAAGGTGGGCTTGGCTGGAGTGATGTTGGCTCTAGACTAGTATTGCCTGTGGAGACAGAAGGAAGATGAGAGAAACCAATGTTGATAGTTGGGCTTCACTGTTATCTTGATGGTGCTCATATCTCTGCCTGTGCTAATGATGCTAAAGTTCACTCGACATCTTTCCACTCCTTTCTGAGGACTTCTCAGTATAGGGTTAGTGTCTGTCTACCAGAGCAGCTTCTCAGTCACAGTGACTTGGATCAGTCACTGTGTGTTCATCATTCTAAATGATACTAGGAAAAGAATCTCAGCCCCAGAAGTCATCTTTAAGTTTTTTTCAAATTTTACAATTTTTCTGCACTGAAAAGAGGTTGTTTATTTCTATTTCTTGGTTCCTTTTGCTGAATTCATTACTTATACAAACGCCAGTGCATCTCTGACGTAGAATTACCTCCATTTCTAGATGTAATCTAATAGAGAACGTATTGCAGAAAAATCTAACTGTATGATGGCCAACACCCCGTCCTCCCATTTAACTGCTTATTTATAAACACCTCTTTTCCTCATCACAGAGTTCTAGTAAAATTAGAATGTAAGATTCCTGTGTGGGAGAATTTACTCTCAGAATTTTCCACAAGGCCAGCGAGAGTGATGAACATTTGTTGAATAAAGCAGCCATCTGATTTCTCTTTATTAAAATTTGTTTCATAAAGCGTAATTAAATACACTTGATTTTTTTTTGTCATTAGGATGGAACTATTGATGAAACTTCATTATGTCCAAGGAGTAGTTTTAATATACTAGCTTGGCGATAATGAAGCTCCATAAACAAAATAGTTGGAAAGAAGAGCAATCAATCATCCCTTCACAGTTCGGGAAGCCAGAATGAGAAACAAAGATACCACAGGGACCATGCTTCCCGTGAAGGTGTTGGGGGAGAGGCTTGGCTTACCCAGTCCAATTTCTGGTGGCCGCCATTGTCCATCCCTCTGCTTTTTTGATTGGCAGTGTCAATAGTTCAGATTTGTCTTTGTACATCTACCACCTCTTCTTGCTGTATCTTCTTCCTTTCTGTTTTGTATATGACATATCATTGGATTCATAGTTCACCTTGCTAACCCCAAACACTCTCATTGCAAGCTACTTAGCTTAATTATAATGTGGCCCTCAAGGGCTTAGGATTGTGAACATTGACAGATCCATCACATTGGGCTTCTTTGGAAACAGATTGCATGGTTGAGTGATCTATAATAAAAGAAAAAATTCTCAGTAGAGTTCATAGATATTTTTTCTTTCCTTTTTTGTATTGGGTAGGAGGAAGATAAGGCCATGATAAGGTCTGCAGCAACATGACTATTTGGGGAATGTTCTATTATTGACAGAAGAATGTAAATCTCATTAAAGCTGATATACGATGTAGACAAAAGTACTGTCTTTGTCTTGATACAATAATAAATAACAATATACCATTTATCTTAAATCCCCCTCCATGCATCTCACAAATGTAATGATGATGTGTATGGAAGACATTACTCTGATAAAGCATGAGACTCATACTTAGATATAGAATACTTACTGTAGCAAAAGAAAATGATAAGCTGCTTCCACAGAAAATCAGACTTAAGAGAGACAATGAGGTGGGGTATTGAGAAGTACAGCATAATGATTATGGTAGGTAAATTAATTTGTTATGAGGAAATCAAATCATCATGGGCATGAGATACGATAAAATATTTGCCATGATTATGCCTCTCCATGATATGTACTGGACTGTCAGTGTCAGAGCATCCCAGGGCACATGGTGGTAGAAACACAAGTGACAAAAGGCCAAGAAGATGAGAACTAAAAGACAACTCTGCCATCTGTGTCCTGGTGGCCAGGGGAAGTACTTTGGCTTAACTCTTACATGCCAAAGACCAATAATTATTAATTAAAGCATTCAACCTGGCCACCAGATGAACACATGACCTGAGCTTCCTGAGTCACAGTGTCTAAATCATGGGGCAGGCTACTTAATTTCCTCCTTCCATGAGACTCAATGTAGGCAGAAGCTGATGGAGACAGAGGCTTGTTCATCATACATAACATGCTTTGAAGGAATATCAAACATTGTGTCTTCCTTCTAGGAGGCTACAAGTATGACCTATGGAGCAGGATTCTTGAACACTCAACTCCTCCTGAGGCAAAGGCAGAGGAGCTGGAACCTCTAGACATGGTCTGGAATTTCCAGTTCTGGTGTTGACAATTCAGCTAGCAGATGCTTTCAAAATTCTCATAAGTTTGATCATATCCCTTAAATATCCTAGAATATAAGAGTGCTGTAGGTCTAAATAAATGACAGAGGGATCTTTCCTTATTTTAATTGTCTATGCCCAGAATGAAATATGTCCTTCCTGGCCCAGGTCATGTCAACTTGACACAAGCTAGAGTTATCTAAAAGGAGGGAACCTCAGTTGAGAAAATGCCTCCATAAAATCAGGCTGTTGAGCATTATCTTAATTAGTGATTGCTGGAGGAGGCCCCAGCCCATTGTGGGTGGTTCTATCCCTGGGCTGTTGGTTCTGGGTTCTCTAAGGAAAGCAGGCTAAACGAGCCATGGGGGAACAAGCTAGTCAGTAGCACACCTCCATGGCCTCTGCATCACTCCTGTCTGCAGGTTCCTGCCCTGCTTGATTGAGTTCCTGTCCTGACTTCCTTTGATGTTGAAGCATAAGCAGAATAAATCCTTTCCTCCCCAAGTTGCTTTGGTCATAGTATTTCCTCATAGCAATAGAAATCCTTACTAAGATCCCAGAGAGCATAACTGAGGAAGCGTGCATTCAATGGTAAAGATTTTCCCACTCTCAAGTTCAAAGTCCTAGCCTTTTCAGATGGGCCTTGTAATGTCTCTCCAAGGTACTGCCATGAGTTGTGGCTGATAGAGCTTTTGGCTGCTAATTTTCCTAGCAGTCCATAGTTTCTAAACCACTTTGTGCCCATTGCCTGAGGATGTGACTGTGAACTCTTCAGTGATTGACACTGGAGAGATTCTAGAACATTGGCTGTCAGACTTGGTATTAATTGTACCTCTCAGCCCAGAGGCCAAGAACTGAATTTTTCCAAGCACAATGGGTTTCCTGTAGCGAGAGTCTGGACTTTCCACTCAGAGTCCAAACTCACCTCTGGGCATAGTAGAAGAGGTGGTCAGCAGTAATATTCCCCACATTCAGGCAGGTGAATGCATGAAGAGCCCCTCAGTCTCTGGGGCCATTAAATTTGGCACCAGCTCTAAATTTCCTAAAATAATAAGCAAATATTTTTCAGTCTATTTATACTTTGCACCCAGACACGAAGCACCTCACTAGCTAGCAAAGAATGTGTAAATACTGTTGAGGACCCTCCTCCACTGCAGCCGAGTAAATGGGACTCTTTGTAGCTTGTTCAGCTTGATGTGGTTATTCTGGCTGCTCCAGCCTTGAAATTTACTGTGAAAAGCTTTTCCCAGGTAGGCTCACATGGCTGGCTGCTTGGGGCCAAGCTCTACTTCAATTCTGAGTTGACAATGAAGTTGAATCATAAACAATGCCCTGGCTTGGAATAATTTTGAGTCACAGTTCTTACACAGAACACAATCAGGTTCCTCTAGTGTTTGTAGCTGCTTGGGTGCTGACTTAATCTGCATCTATGTACACTGTCTGCAAGGGAATACAATCATTTGCTATAAAGCTTGTACATCATTAAGGAGATGAATCTCTGTATGGACAAGTCTTTGTAGATGTCAACAACCCCATGGTGGCAGAGGGTGTCACAGGGGCCATAACTAATGGAAGATACCCAGCTGTAGTTTTTCACTTATGAAGCAGCAGGTCCCAATACCTTAATGAGAAAGAAGAAGGCGCTTTCAGCACTATATCTTACTTGGGAACAGTGCATAACAACTACTTTCTTGCATCTCTTTTCTTCTCCATTTTCCCCTATCACTCTTTTAGAAATATCAATCATAAACATATGTACTGAAGACAACATCACCAGACCAGGTGCCCATGTACAAATCACATATTTGATTATGGTTGTAGTGTACATCATTTCATTGATAACTTTAAAAATAAACACTGCTATTTAATACAAGCTGTATGTACCATGCCTATGGATCAATGACCAGCAAATGATAGTCCATGAACCAAACCTAACCCTCAGACTAATTCTTAATGTAAACATTCATTAGAATGCAGCTGTTGTGAAATGATCATGTTCTTCACAGTCCTATTTGAAATACTGAGCTCCACAATGACTACGTTTAACACTAGAGCCTTTAAGGAGGCCACAAAAGTGGAGTGAAAACATAAGGGTGGGACCCAAGTAGGTAGCCATTGCATTATGAGATGAGACACCTCAAAGGAGACTTTGAAATTGAACTCTGACCTCCATAACTGTAAGAGAATAATGTTGAAGCTGTTCAGTCAATGGTATCTGATGACTCATCCCTGGAAGAACAATACAACTCTCTGCCTATTCATTTATTTTTTGTCTATGGTTCTTTGATGGCCTTCATAGCCTAAATTATTTCCTTTCTGGCTTATTATTGAGACATCTTGCCAACCACTATTTAGATAGTGTGGCAAGTCCTCATTTTAGTGGTAGCATGATGTCTGCTGATGAGCCTCTAGATGAATCTTGGCAGATTGCTGCCATGATATGCGTTTTAGAGAAAGTGGTTGCTTTCTTTAGCTCAGTTATTTTTTCTTAGCCTAAGTTCCAAGTTGTGGTCTGACTTGCACAAAAGCCATGAGCTATTCTAACTTTGTATATTACCCTTTACTATTTGGAAAGTGCTCTCCATACTGGCTCACCAGCATGAGTCTCACCAGTTTCCCATCCCTGACAATAGCCGTGGAATTGTTTTTTGCTCTGATTGCATATGAGTTTCCTTGTCTGAAAGAATGGCAACTTTGATGCCCACAACCATGAGACCTTAGATGTTTTATAAATTAGTACTTTAATTTGTTATAAACATTGTTCTAAAGGATCAGTTTACATAAGGGCATGCACGTGCTAGAGAGAGAGAGAGAGAGAGAGAGAGAGAGAGAGAGAGAGAGAGAGAGAGAGAGAGAGAGAGAGAGAGAGAGATTTGAGAGATTTGGCTGTTTTGTTTAAAATATGGTCTTTCTATGTAGCCTAGGCTGACTTTGAACTCATGATCTTCCCTCAGCCTCCAGAACACTGCAAAGATCACTCCTGAATTCACATTTTATTCCCTCTGTTGATTCTTTTAGATACCAGCTTACCTTACTTTAGTATTGGTATCTTTTCTCTGATTATGGACTTGATGGACTACCCTATGCTTTCCTTTACCTTACTTTCCCAGTAAGCCATATCACTTCCACATATCTAGGTTTCAATGATGTAACCTCATGAAAAAGCCCTGTCTACTCTCTTGCCGAATCCATACTCCTGAGGTCCTACATAGGCTCTTTCCTATGGCTTTGTTGGGGAAGCTGAGTCTACTTTGCAGTTATGACTGTAGATTGGAGAGTCCTTTCTAGAACTGTCCATGCAATGCATGTTATTGATTACTAACCCTCTCTGCCATGCTCCTTGCTTACAAGACACATTAATGTGTTTAGTCTTTTGACAGTACAGTTTTATTCTAGAAAATGTCTTAATTTATCCATAGGCTATTCTTCATTTCTTTTTCCAGCTAGTCTCGAGATAGCTGAGGAAAGCAATTGATTCCCTTTGACAAATGTCTATATGTTTACATCATATGCCAGGAATTCTTCCAAACTATGGAGATCTGCCACAAACTGAACAACACTTGGAAGAATAGACAAGAAACAAGACCATATGAATTGCTTCATGACAGGGCCAAAGGGGAAAAGCAAGCAAGGAAGGCTGAGTGCATGAAGGCGGGGGTGTGGGGTGGGGAGTGGGGTGGGGTGGGCAGATGCATTCTCAAATGCAATCGCAGGCTTAATGAAGCATGCCCAAGAAGGTATCAGACGGTCACAGACTTAAAGGTGCTAGCTAAACGGGGGCATTGTCTTGGCCACACTGATTCAAGATGATAACTGAAGAACAGCTGGGGAACAAGTATAGCAATAGCAAAAACCAAGATGGCAGTGTGGATGAGTGGGGATGACTGAGGTGTCACATTCTGGAAAGAGTCTAAAGAAAGAATAAAGAACTCAATGACAAAACAGGTATGCTTTTAAAAAAGGAGGGTTTCTCCCTCTCTATCTCTCTCTGTCTCTCTCTTTCTGTATGTGTCTGTCTGTGTCTCTCATCATTGTTTGGAGTATGCAACTGGAAAGACAATCTTATCATCAATAAAGAAAAAGAATTTTGGTATCAATAAAATGGAGTTTGATTGTTCAGGTTCAGTTTATCTGGTATTCTAGAAACGAGACTGGCAAATCCTAGAAGCTGTCTACATTTGGAGTTCACAAAAAGGTCTGCACTAGGTGTGCAATGTGGAAGGAATAAGGTAACATGTTAATCCTCTATAGTCTGGAGAAAAGATGAGGAAAAAGAAAAAATAAGAAGAAAACAAACATTTGAAACAAACACCGAGCACCCAGTGACTGAGGAGAGGATAAACGAAAAACCATGTTCTGGAAGCCAAGAGAAGTCAATACTTCAGGGAGAGTTACCAGTCACTTCAGCTTCTTGTAGTAGATCCTGCACTGTGGAGTCTAAGGAACAATATATATATATATATGTATGTATATGTGTGTGTGTATATTGTTCCTTAGACACACACGTATATATACATACATATATATATATATATATGTGTGTGTGTGTGTGTGTGTGTGTGTGTGTGTGTGTGTGTGTGTGTGTGTATAGTGGGGAGATTGCTGATGACCCTGATATTTTCAGAAACTTGGCATCAAAGATAGAGTGGTCAACTGACATAATGATTCTGCTTAGCTAGCTGTGAGCAGTGTGCTTACACTGATGGAACAGCAGAAGCACTGTGTACACCATGTACCATGTCCCTTAACTACTGGGCACAGATATAACAGTTTCTGGCTTCCTGAGAATGGCTGCATTCCAGTTCATGGAATGTGGATAGAAATTCTGTAGTCTATTGTTGGATCTAGACTGAAGAGGGCGGGGGGACTTCTGCCCCAGTACCTAGCTATTTCTCTTTTCTTGATTTTGGAATGGCTGTAGTCAATCTGGGGGGTATCTACTGGCTTCCCAAATTTTGGGCCATTTATTTGAAGGAAGACACAGAGCTCTGCTTCCAACCTACTTTGTCCTTTTTTATGTTAAGCACATGATAAAGAATGTATTTTATAGCTATTAATTGACCATGAACAGTCATTTTGAGTTGAATTATCTCAATGAAAGGACATCATAAGAGATTAGCAAATGATGAGGTCTTTTAATGTATTTAGTATTTGGGTAATATTTTAATATTGCAATAGAATTCCTCAAATTTACCCTAATCGACTAATGAGTTAAAGGATATAGAAATTTATAACGTGCTGCTCTTTGCGATGTCCTTAATGTGTGATAGCTTTTTATCAATATGGTTAAGTTTCCTAATGAAAACACTCACATTTCCCTTTATTGTCTGTCTCATGAAGCCTATACTTTCTAGGCAATGTTCGTGGCTTCACCGTCTTTGCTCAGAAATTTAGTTTATTATTTTGCATTTCAAGATGCTGTCACCCCCCCAAAAAAAAACGCTATTAAAAATTGTAGGTAATATCACAAAATGATGAACACCTATCTTCTTAAATCAAGTTATAAACTACGAATCCAGCAGTCAAAAGAAATAACTTTTATTCCTTTCATAACCCTTCATAAACCTTTGTTAAGATTTTCATTGATTTAAATTACTATAATAACCTGATACTTCAGGTAGTCTGGCTTTGAAAGGAAGCATTTTACATAATATACATCAATTACTTGAAAAGACAGTTTTGTGTGAAGATCAGAGACAATCCGGAACTTTCAAATGCAGATTTTACAATGTCCATCTCAACCTGGAGAAGCCACGTGGAGGATTTCAGCAGGAAATGGCCACAGAATAATGAAAGACCTCATTCTTAGGGAGTGCCTTTCTATCTGCAATTGTGATTGTCATGTCATGTATACCACGCTTCTTTAATTTTAAGATGCTCTGAATTGAAATAGACAACTCTTTCTCTTGCTGATGGAAGAAAGAAACATTATCCCCTTTATTGGAAATCCCAGTCTTGAGAAGCTTCCCAAATATTTCCAGCCTTTGAAAGTGGGAGAGAAAACTAGTCCTTATCTTAAGTCCCAAGTCGAGAGAGCAGAGTGTGTACAGAGTTGAGGTTCTGGCATTCTCCACCCAGGGTCACACACGTTGAGAGGAGCTGAGCTGAGACAACTAGTAAGTGGGCCCTTTCTGAACCATTTATTGTCTTTTCTCCTTGGCTTTTCTTCTTCAAATCTTAGATCCTGCCTGGTGAATTTAAATATAACAATACCCCCAAATAGAGTTGAGTCCAGTGAGTGGATTTTTTTTTTCAAAAAAGAAAAAAAAAGACCTGTAATTTACTCCATTGATAATTTTCTGAATCTTCTGTACCCAATTCATACATGTAGTGGTTTCGAGCCAAGCATTTAAAGCTTGCTTGCATCTGAAGATAATGTTAACACTTTGTCAAGCATTTGAATCCCTTCCAGCATATTGTAGTGTTGTCCTCTGTCCACAAACATCCCTTCATTATTGCCTAATTACATGCAAATTTCTAAAATGAATGAGTTTTAAGGACTTGTCAATCTGTCATCCTAGGAACCACTGAAACATTTTGACTGCTAGATAAATAATCAGCAATAATCACACTATGCAAATTTGATATTTTCTGTACAATTATCTGAAACCGTAAATAACTGGACACAAAGACATTTGGCATTCTCTCCACGAGACTTGACCTACGGGGCTTTTTCTCTTTTTCTCTTCTAACAAATATGCAAGTAGCAAATTTGCTTTTTCAGTCCCCCCTCCCCTAATTCCAACTGTGCAAATGGACCCGGTGGAAAAATATGAGTGAGTGAATGCAGCGGGAATTTCATTTATTTTTATCTGGAGCCTATTTCCCCTTAGCAAATAGATCTTGTTTCCCCTTTACTTTGATTTTTGTGATTTTTTTCACCTTCTCTCTCATGTGCCTCACCCCCTACTAAAGGAGGGAATAAAGGGGAGGGGTATTTGGTGTAAGTTTATTTGTTTTGTTTCAACTTTTGTCTTTATGTCCCACATCTTGCTGAAATCCTTCCTGTATAATTAATTTCTAGAGTGTGTGGAAGAGATCAGGCACCGGAGAGCATCCAGTGTCGAAATTATCAGTTCTGTTGTGAAATGTATCCGATTCCAATAAATTCATTCAGACTTACAACACCCACTCACTTCCGTGGTCATGCTCATGTTTCTGTGATGGTTTGAGGACCATCATGCTTGTTTTTGGGAGAGGAAGTCAAGGAGTTTTAAGTAAGTACAGTGCAGTTGTTGGTAATGTGTCAATATAAAAAGACCCGGGCACTTTGTTCTCAAATATAAATGTGTACAAGTCAGGCATTCCACATTTTTTTTTTCAGCATTTAAAGGCCAATAAAAGTGAGAACGATTACTTACTAAATGTTTTGACTGATTGGTTGATGGTAGGAAGGGAGTCTGTTGAGGCATTACCTGGTGGCCAACAACAGAAAGAGCAGAGAGAACTTCTTTCTCTGGCATATTAATGGCTGTGCTTATTGGAGGAAGCAAATCCAACACTGATTTTTTTTTTTATATATAAAACTGGAAAGAAGCATCTGGTGCCAATACTTTTTTTTTTAATTTTAAGATATTTAGACCAATAAAGTATATTGATTTTACTCAGGAGGACATTGGAAGATTGCCATCTATGAGTCTGAAATACAGAGAGGATACATGAGGTACTCTGGGCCTCAGCCACTCATTTTCTTCTGTGAGTGAAGCCACCCATCAATAGAAAGACAGCCAGACTCCTTGATATGGCTATCATTTCTAAGCCTCTGCTGACCATGAACACAAACATCACAACTTGCTTCCTGGTCATGAAAGGCAGACATGTAAGTAGCTTTTAATGCTAAAGGCAGATCAGGGGAGAGGCAGAAATAACAGCAGTCCTGGTTACGCTACACTCCATGTCAATGTGACAGAGCAACAAGAGCCTTCCTCAAGTTCCCTCGAATTGTAGTTGATATAATCCAAGCCAGCTCAGCAAAGACTTCTTCATTGAAGGCTCCTTTTTAGAAGCATTTGTTTTAAGATATTTTAGAAAATATCTTAGTTATGTGCACGTGTGTCTGTGTGCATGAAGCAGATGCCCACAGAGGCTGCAAGGAGGTATTGGAGCTCCTGAAAGTGGAGTTACTACAGGTATGTGTGAGCCACCCATTGTGTAAACATAGTTTCTCTGCAAGATGTTTTTGACCACCACACTCTCTCTCCAGCCTCTACTTTATGGTATTCTGATAGCCTATCCAGTGTAGGCATGTTGCAATGTGCATTTGCAAACCACTACAGGACCAGAAATGGCAGTACTATCAACTGGGAAACTGTGCAAGCCATCTTTACTAAAGATGTAAAACTCTCCTGAGAGTGAGGCAGGAAATGGATATAACTATAGTTGCAGATGCCATTTAGTTCTGCAAGGAACGCTTGGGGGACAGTGAGAGAAGCATCTGTTTGTTGAACAGAACCTTCTCCCTGAAATATCTTGTGATATTTTACCATGTATTTACAGGTTTAAAATAACAAAGATGTTATTAGAAATCGTATTCCTCACAAAATGCATATTTTATAGCAATAGTAAAGTAGGAAGAATTAGTTTATGAGGACATTAAACAGCTATATTTTTTGCCTAAATTTGAAATTAAGAGCACACACTTTTCTCTGCTTGTATAATCTCCGTGAGGGAGCAGGAATTGGCCACAGACATCTTATCATACCATTTTCTCCCTGTTGCAGTATTCCTAAGTGTTGACACTCTAAGTGACCAAACCCATATAGTAATAGCTGTGTCTCCAGAAGGAGGGATGAAGAAAGGAGAGAGAGAGAGAGAGAGAGAGAGAGGGGGGGGGGGGGAGAGAGAGGGAGAGAGAGGGAGAGAGAGGGAGAGAGAGGGAAAGAGAGGGAGAGAGAAGGGAGAGAGTTTCTTTGGGTTCTGGGTATGGATTAAAACTTAAAGGTTGGCAATAGAGTTCATTGGCCAAATGCCACCCTACAGTGTGTGAAGCCCTGGGTTCAATCCCCAGTACTGGAAAACAAGTGAAAATAAACACACACACACAAACATACACTATGATAATTATCTTATCTCTAGGAAAACATATAGGTGTTAAGGGCTGCAACTAAAAACAATGTTTCAGAACTTGCTAAAATGTGGTTAAAATGCTGTGGATGTACAGATGAAGGTGGTTTAAGAAAAAAATGGAAATTCCCCTTGGAAAAACAATAGCTTCATTTTGCTCACTATACTCAGCGACACTCTTGGTCCTTGAGAGACGATAGTGCTGGTCGTACTGTTTTGGGAAAGAAGGTCTTCTGTTTTACCTCTGCTTCTCTTCTTGAATCTATGTTCATTTCCCACAATGGCCACAGTCGCTTCAGACACCACGAATGCTGCTGCTCAGAGTATATCTCCCAGGTTTCTTAGTGATCATGCTTGGTTGCACCCGTAGTCGGATTTAAACAACAGGTTCTGGAGATAGCAGAGGGCTGAGTCTAGAGTGGTGTTATAGATTTTGTTAAGCTGGTTGTTGATGGAGAGCAGGCTATAGGAGTCGAGTGTGAACTGAAGCTCTTTGGCCTGTAGGCTTGCAGAGTTGCTCTTGGCTTCGTCTTCATTAACAGCGTGATTCACAACAAAATCCATCCCATTCACAAAACCAATTAAAAACTGAAAAGGTAAATTTTTCTTCATGTGATTATGTCATTGTCCTATATTGACTACATTGTAGCTTGCTACAGTTAAATGTAACATATTTGTAACAAAATACATCCAGCTGGAGAGATGGCTCATAGAGTAAGAACATCTAATGTTCTTGCAGCAGTCCAGAGTTTAGGTCCCAGCATTCAATTAGGCAACTAACAACCTCCTATAACTTGAGATTGTGGGGAATTGCTGCTGCTGGCATCTGAGTGCACTGCTGTGACTTGCGTGTGCCTGTGTACAGCCACACACACCTACAGACAATAATATATATTTTTTAATTTCTTAAAGAAAGAAATAGTCATTGATTTTAAGGAATGTAATTAGTAACAGTTATAATTCTCTTTGCAAATCATCTGGAAAATCTTCGTTTTCCCTGATGAATGAAGTACGCAGTCAAGGTAATGTGTCGAGGCATGTAAGAATGTCTGTCAACACACATCGTACTCCCCATCACACGGAGCCCTGTAGCTTTTTAGGAGGCTCTTCCATGCCCTGTCCATATCTACTATCCTTAGTGTTTTGTAGATATACTGAGGGAGTGAATGACTCAATGCAATGCACATTAAAACTCTCCACAGCACCTTTGTTCTCTAAAACCCAAGGCTTCAGCTAGCCATCTGTTCCATCAAACTGGACTTGAATTTTGATGGATAGCATCTTATTTAACCAAGAGATGATACCTTTGGCTAACACTACTCCCCATGTAAGGATTTATGAATATCAAATAAGAAAGCACTTACTAAGCTACCAGAAAGTATAAAAATGTCTGGCCTTAAATCAGAGTATTTAGAGGGATATTGGCACAATCAGTGTAAATCCTGAGGCCAATAACCAGGATAATTGACAGTGCAGTGCAGAACATTAAGTAAAATAGATATTTCCAGTGTCTAGAACAATCCCATGGTAGATTGATAGTTCAGAACCATCAGCAATTGTCCAAATTTCTTAAACCATTGATTGCACTTCACTGTAAGATTTCAAATTACAGTCCGGCAGTGATGGTATACACCTTTAATCCCAGCAGCTGGGAGGCAGAGGCTGATGGATCTCTGTGAGTATGAGGCAAGCCTGGTCTACAGAACTAGTTCCATGGTAGCTAGGAGTTACACAGAGAAACTCTGTCTTGACAAAACAAAAACAAAAACAAAAACAAAACAAAACAAAAAAAACCAAAAAAACCATATTACAAGCAAATACAGCTATCCCTAAAGAGAATTAGTTTATGGAAGCAAGAGTCTTGAAGTCATGGTGAAAGATTTATTTAAATCTTTCTTGGGGTTGGGGTTGCTGTCTATGTATTGGGGAAGTCTCAGGGCATTTGTAAACATGAGACCTAATCTATTAACAGGGAACTAATACCTTTCTGTGTCTTGTGTATAAAATTAGCATATGCAAATCATTTAGCACAATGTCTGAAGACAACTATACTTAAAATCAAATGGATTTCTGTTCTAGTTTGCTTGCAGTTGCTAAAAGACTTTCTGATTAAAAGCAATTTGGGGAGGAAAAGGTTTATGTCATTTTATAGGTTTATCCCCAGAGACTGGGAAGCAGAGTAATTCTAAAGGTGGGGCTTCATCACTACAATCAGTTGCTAAATCCAGCTACAAAATGTCATCATTGCCCCCTTTGTAAACTGTAGACACAAGCAGTTGGTGTTCACATGTATGCTTCAGGAGAGTGGTACTCAAAAGTCTCCATGTACCTGAAGCATCACAGAGCTTTCTGCAACCCTTGTATCAGGCTCACATTCTACAGTCTAATTAAGCAGAACGTCTAAGAGATGGTTTCACACCTTCCCCAGGTGATTTCAGTGCCCATCCAAAGTTACAAATGAGGTCCTTGAAGTTTACTGTCAGGCCTTGTTCCAGGTACTGGGCAGGAAGCCATGAGGCTCTCTGCTTAAAGAGCTATCAATTCATTCACATGTCTAATGCCTGGAATGTATTACAGGTGTTGTCCATTACCATCCACTATGGTCAGCCTGCAGGGATCTTCTGCTGTTTGAGTAACGGGCTGGGGGGGGGGGGGGGAGGTTCAAAGTGAGCAGTCATGTAGTAGGAGGGCATACCATTCAAGTGTGAACTAAAGGATGCTTTCCAAACAAAGAGTATTTGAATGTATATGTGATACCTACAAGAGCATTCACATATGCACTTGCTTATGAAGCATGGAATGTCCATCTAGGCAGCTGTATATGAAGTCATTTGAGAGATGCTGGGACATTTCTCTTGACTATGGCCTCTCTCCTCTAAATTTGTGTCAAATTTGATCATTATCCACCATCAGTCATTTCGTGGTTACATTAACTGAGTCTTGCAAAGTCTGATGTTATCTTGCAAAAATTGTGCATCATTTTCTTTGAAGGAAGTCTTGAATGAAGCAAGGAATGTAAGAGACCTTTATAAATTTGAAGCCCCACAGATGTGCAAGCCACTGTTTTTGCATACTATTAGATGGGCATATTCACAGTGGCCAAGATTAAATCATGGAACTTTGCTTGAGAGACTTTGGGAAATGGGAGGGAGAAGTTTGAACCCCTTTTGGAGACTGCATGCTTTAATTGTCTCTTATCCTCAAGAGACTTTAAAAATATATATATTTATTTTTATGTGTATGTGTGTTTTGCCTGCTAGTTTTTATGTGCCCCACCTGTGTGCTTGATGCCTGCAGAGGCTTCAAAAGGGCATCAGATCACCCTGGAGTTTCAGATGGTTGTGAAACTGGAGTTTCAGTTGGTTGTGAGCTACCATGTGGGTGCTAGGAAACAAACCCTGTCTCTGGAAGAGCAGCCAGTGCTCCTAATGTTAGAAATGGGGAGGTGCTTCTTGGAGTCAATTGTCCAAGAGTCCCTCCACACCATGAGGTTTATGTCCTCAGTTCTCAAGTTCCACTGAGAACCATGGTCATGAGTTTCAGCAGATGCACAGATTTCTGGGGTGTGTTCATATATACTCAGGAGTATTCATGAAACCTGGCAATGTGAATTTTAACAAGATCTCAGTTATATCAAATGCAGGGAGGTATCTGAGGACTACTGTCTTAAGGAGTGTTATTGATGGCTAGTTTTTTAAGATCTAGATTATTTTCCATACCTCATACATGAGAAAATATGAAATGTACCTGGATGTTTCTCTGGTCCCACCTGGCCTCACGGCCCCACAGCTACTTACAAAATAATCACTTAGAGGGTTGATATTAATTACAAACTGTATGGTCTATGACTTCAGCTTCTTTCTAGCTAGTTCTTTCATCTTAAATTAACCCATAACTATTAATCTATATGTTGCCACATTGCCACGGCCTTACTAGTCTGCTTCATCTTGTTGCTCCTTCCACAGCAGCTGACATCTCCCCCAACTCTGTCCTTCTTCTCTCTGTATCTCTGCTTGGATTTCCCACCTGACTGTAAGCTTTCTTTCCACAGGCCAAAACAGTTTTATTTATTAACCAGTGGGAGCCACACATATTCACAGCATACAGAAAGACATCTCACAGCACTTCTATGGGGGACCAGCCCCCACTTTTATGACCAGGGTACTCTTGAGTAGGGAGAAGTGTGAAATATTTAGACAGAAAGAGATACCTAGACGATGAGAGGAAAGACAGAAACACAGGATAGCCTCTGGAGGGCCTGAGTCAAAACCCACCAGCCCAGAACTTTATTCAAAAGGGCTTTTTGTAACAATGTCAAGGGGCAAGGCAAAAGACTTCCCCTTGCTAGATACAAGCAAGTGTAGACCCTTCCAAACACCTGGTACCCAGGCCCGTGGTCCAATCATCCTCTTTTGCAGCCCTGCTGGGTAAAGCCTCTAGGAAACTTCAATGGGCTCCAACACACTTCCCCTTTTCTGTCTAATTAAAAAGGAAGGTTTCAAATTTAACACAGTAAAACTACATATAACAAAAGTTATCAAGCAAGAATTACAGATATAACATCTGGTCTATTTGTATTTGGCAAAATTAAAGAAAATATTCTATCAACTATCCTATTTTTGTGAGTCCAAAGTTTTATATCTAATTTATCTTTTATCATGACTAAGGAAAACTATAATTATAACTATCTAGTCTTCAACTCCAACTGAGACCCCAGAAGGATATAATATTACCTGAGTAAACAGGAAGTGCATTGCAAGCAACTTCCATAATTCTAGAAATGACAGAGACATCAGACTGCCTGGACAGTCATCCAAAGTTCCTCTGTAACTTTGGAGCATCTATCTTCAGCCTACAGGCCTAGAGTCTCTCAGTCGCATCTCTCTGTGTCCTGTAGAATGTCTGGCAGTTTCTTCTGCAAAACAGGAACCCGAAGGACCATCTCACCTTGCAAAGTACAGTGGTCACCTTCCTATGGGTTTTACAGGTTCAGTTTATACAGTGTCCTGTCAAGCAGTTAAAGCAAGAGCACTTTTTTTTTTTTGTCTAGTGGCTAACTTTTGCCACAAAGAAAGCAAACTCCATAATGGGTTTCTTTGATGCCCATCATCCTCTTTGAAGTAATTAGTGCTGCCAGGAGCAGACGTGTCTCACTGTCCAGAAAGGCCTAAGTTCTTAAAACATTTTAAATGCCATATTCTGTAGGTTTTGAAGTGTTTGAAGATTACCTACCTAATTGAAGTCTATCTATGTATACCTAAAAATTAATTAACATGATTATAAATTTGACTATTAATTTGTATTTCTTAATTATATTTTACAATTTTAAATGAGTTGCATAAACATAGTACTTTCAACAAGAGTAGGAATATACATAACAGTGTAACAAATTTAACTTTAAATTTTATCAATAAACTAAAATCTATAGCAATGTAAAATATTTCAAATGAGTTGTTGCTTTTTAAAAGTAGATTCAATAATGTACCCTTTTATCCTATCATATCTATAGCCTACATTTCTATTTCACACGAAACATTAAAAATGCCCTAAATGATATATGAATGTTCATATGATATTCAGTTGGCTCCTGTCTTTATTAGAATCATATATTTGTGCTTATTTTAGCAACTACCACATTATCCAAAGTGAATAGTTCATCATAGTCAGAGGTGCAGGAAGGTTCCTACTCAGGGAAGTATAATGATTCTAGGTCTCTAATTCCTTGGTGAGTATGCACACTGCACATGACATTTAAAGCAACAGATATGAGTAGCACCAATGCTCCTAAAAAAGTCATTGTTGTATCAGAGAAGTGGGCAAAGAAGGAAGAGAAAGTGTTATTCTGGACAAAATGTTCTGTGAATTAGCAGTTAACACGACCTAGTGATGTTATCAGGTTCTAAGAATGAATCATCCCAACCCTCAGGGACCCAGAACACTACCACCAGTGTTTGTTTTGTGTGTGGAAATTTTGGAGTCCAATTCATGGTATCTCATCCCATTCCATTAGAAATCAGTCCAAAGCTCAAGGCAGTGGGGGAGTTATTTGAAGCTGTATTGTCTCCCAGAAGGTTCTGTTGCAGCCCTGCCTAGGGCTAGTATACCAAAGCTTGGCTTTTTCAATTGGCCCCTGGACTTCCTCAGAACACTGTGCCTGAGTTCCAAGGCATGCAGGTCCTGAGAGGGAATGCAGTTTAGAAGCATGCTTTCCTAAGTTAACCTCTGAAGTCATGTTGTATTACTCTGCTGTAGTCCATTAATTAAAAATGAGTCATCATGATTGGCCATATTTAAGAAGAGATAACTCTGGCTCTCCTTTTTGATGGAAGAACTATCAACAAATTCAAGGGAGTGTTTCCAGACTATTGTACTCCCCCCCGCCCCTGCTTTGAGCCAGGGTTTCACTATATAGCACTGGCTGTCCTGGAACTCACTGTATAGACCAGGCTGGCTTCGAACCTGGAGATCTGCCTGCCTCTGCCTCCCAAGTGCTGGGATCAATCTCAAGTGCTGGGATCAAAGGCATGCGACACCACTACCTAGCAGAGGGTTATATTCTTGAAGTAATTTTGTTATACAGCCTCTGAGGAGATGAACTTAACAGATTTTTCTTATTTTTCTATGATGAAATGATTCATTCCTATAAAAGACAGGCTGAGCATTTAGGTACATGTCCTGTTTGAGACCAATGAGCATGTGTCTGTTTGCTCAGAGAAGCCAACAGCTTCATGTGGAAACTTACCTTTAGTGTTACCTTAGAGTCGTCAGTTTTACATGCATTTACATGGCCCATGGCCTCTGTACTTCTCTAACACCATTTTGCTGTTTTCTTTCAATCCAAAAGAATGTTTTTCTTTCTCTGGGTCTTCTGAGAGAAAAATGGTATTTCAAGGACATAAAATCATTGTTTTGAGGAGCTGGACTATTTTTTCTCAGAATTCAGCAGCAGAAATACTACAGTCACCTCCTGGGTCCTGAAACAGTCACAGGGGTGGTTCAGGGCATGTTTACACTTTGTTTTGTAATCCCATATTTTGTTTGACATTGACTAAATGTTAGAATTTCACAAAATGTATATATATATATATATATATGTATAATACATATATATTATATACACACACATTGTTACATATGAACAATAAAATTTACCGTGTCACATCTCTGTTGAGATATGATAGGATATTAAATAAATAAATTAATTGGCTAAATCAATATGCAACTCAAAGCACCTAAGTGTTTCTGAGAAGGGAGGACAGTTCTCATGTTTGAAGCTTTTGGAGAAGAAAGGAAGCAAGGTATAGCTGAACTGCTCTTTTCAAGGTATACCCAACTGTCTCCTGAGTTTTGTTCTGACTGGATTTTGAACCTGCTTCTTATTTCTGGTTGAGTGGAGGTGGGTTAGTGAGCCGCAAGGAGAAACAGTACACTTTAGATGCCAGAAAGACCTTGGCAAGATTCCGCTCAATCCCTCCCAGATTCATAAACTTCTACAAGTTAGTGTGAGTGGTGCCCACCATGCTATAGAGGAGGGACAGCCTGGAGTTAGTCAGCTGTGATTATCCAATAAAATGATATTTGTACCATGGAGACAGCCCCGACCCCTCAGCCCATCAGTGCTTCTTCCAGGGCTCCAATCTCTATACCCCTGTTCTGAAAATCTATCTGCAAACCCAATTGCATGTCAATTAAATTTTTACTAATAGTTGTAGAAAGCTATCATTTATTATCTTTTACCTGACTGATCGCAGGCTTGCTTTTTTCTCTTCTCTTTTTTTTTTTGCTAGTATTTCAATTGAAATCTTATTCTAACTCTCTGCTGATTACCACTAAGTCATATTCCAAAGGATAATGGTTTTTATTACCCAATTCACGTAGGAAAGCAACTTCTGCCTTCACATAATTCTTTGACGTTGGATTTATAATTTAATACAACAGTGAGGATCAATAAATCAATACATGTAAAGTGGCTACAATCCCAGAACTCCTCTGGTCATTTCACCTTTTTTTTCCACAAAGGAATGCCTTTCTAAGTTATTAGAGAATGGTGCCTCTCTCTCTCTCTCTCTGTGTGTGTGTGTGTGTGTGTGTGTGTGTGTGTGTGTGTTGAGTGACATGTTTCTCTCAGTAGAAGACACAAAAAGGGATTTGCTCACAGTTGCTGCTCTATGGGAGACCCCTCTTCTACCACTCTGTTTTAGACACTAATTTTGTGTCAATTCAATGAGACATTGTCCCTACATCACTTACTTGAGTGAGAACTTGAGTCATGTATTTTTACGTTTAAAAAAATGCTGCAAATGTCAGAACCTCATTAGAGCCCCTAAGTATATCTTTTTAAATGCTCCTTCCTTGGGGAATCGAATCACTGTTTCCTATCCTGAAACCCGGGCAGTCTTGTGATGGAATTTCAGGGCTGTGCGTCATCAGGAAGAAAGGTGTTCTTAATTGTGTCTCAGCTCTGCTGGTGTTTGACATTAAATGACCTAGATCGGGTCACTGTGACTCCTATGTTGCTGCATTTTCCTATCTTTTCAAGTACTAATTGTATTTTTGCTACGGGTTATGGGGATGACATAAAGAAACAGCATAATTTTCTCCTCTAACTTTCTCTCCTCTCCCCTCTGGACTTAGGTTCACTACCTCTTTCTTTTCTGTTTCAGCTCTCAAGTTCCCTGTGTTTGGCTTTGAGCCATTTGCCACAGGACATCATATTCATGCGGCTGTTAGTTTCTGCATGCCATTAGTTTCTTGTGCATATGCATGTAAGGTCATCATCTTTTGTTCTCATAGATCCTTCTGGAAGAAGAGAAGATCTAGAGTTGTGTTGACATTAGCTCTCATGGACAGGAGAATCTGCTGGGTAATGACATTTCAAGGACATATCTAGAACGCACAGCTTCCTCTTTGAATTGGTCAGTGTTTCAGATTGCTTAACCACTGCACATTCACACGCGTGGCTTCAGTGGACACACTGAAAGGCATTAGGAAGTCTCTTCTATTGTTTAACTTCACAGTGGGAAATGATCCACACCGCAGAGGAATTCTGCACATTTTAAAATGCCCTTTGAGTCTAATGCCTACCAGGATGATAATACACTATTTTCTTTTATCTAATGTGGCGGAGTTTCCAAAATTTATTAAAATTAACAGGGTCAACATTTAGAAAACTTCTATAGCAGTAAACTCAATCCTGTTATTATCTAGCTCTATATTACACTCAGTGTAGTAGGAAGGGACGTGTTACTGGTAAAGATAAAATAATGATTATGTAATCCTGCTTCTTAGCTACACACTAAAGGCAAGAGCAATTGTGAAAAGGGTAAAAATATTTCAGAACAGTATTTTTTTCAGCTCTCTGTGGTCCATTTGTTTCAAGAGGAGCAAGCTGTGTACCAGCATCTCATCAATGATGGATTCTCCCAGATGAGAGGACCAAAGAAGTTATGATAGAGGAAATGTCCAGTTTCCCAAAGGCATTGAGTTCTGAAATGAATTCAGTTCAACATCTAGTCTAAATTTCTCTTCCTTAGCACTCTGGGAAGATTTATATAGATACTCCCTCTTATAGACTCTCCTTTTCTTTCAGGACAGTTATTCAACCACCTCCCTTCCCCCAGCAGCCATCTGTTCTCCAGGACACATTGTCCCAACACATTTCATCTTTTACATTTCCCACATTTGCACTCACATTTTTCCTTTTTTTTCATAGCCTTAAATAAATTATGTTTTCTTCCCCAAATCTGTAGGCCTTTCTATGAGAAATACCACAGGTAGAGCAGCGGCTTTGAGCTTCCATAGGCTACTGGCAATTGGTGTGGCAATTTCCACTATCAAATTAAAAGTGAGACAATCAATATGCTATTAGGAAAAGTCAGAGATGACCCAGATGTCAAACCTTAGTCCTCCAGGGTACTCTAGTATTTGTGACATTAATTATACTTAGGTGAATCTTCTAAACACACTTAGGAAAGATGGAATATTATACATCCTACAAATACTATTTCTTGACACATGCATTTTAGAAATTTGTATTTAAAGTGAATATGAGGGACCAGAAAGTGGAATGCTCTGTCAAATAATGCCACATTGCTAACTTGGGAGCCTGGTGCATCATTAACCCTTCCCTGGGAATATTGTCTGGTGGGTGAGCAGACTAGTTAGTGGGAGGAGAAAGGATTTGAATCTGAGGTCAAACTAATGTCTCAATGGCAATTCCAGGTGGAACCAGGAAGAATGTCTTCAGACAGGGCTCCAACTCAGAGTGGGCTCTGTATTGGACACCCAACATTTGGTTACTGGCAATCCATACATGGCAATTGAAACCCTGAATGTGAATGAGACAACTCAGGGGCAAGACAGATACAGGGAAATTAAGGGCAGATGTGAGACCCATTGTGAAGAGCAAAAGGAGTTTGGAGTCAGGAATGGTGGGGTTATTAAATGCATAGGATCTCATAGGATTAGCTGGAAAGGTTTAGCTAAGCAGTAAGGAAATAAGACCCCAAAGAAGATTTCCTCACTGTTTTGTCACATGAAAATCCCCAGTACTTTGTATAGTTTTTGTAATTTTTGGGTAATTTTTTTAAATGCTTATTGGAACACTAAAATCTAGGCCATCATCAAATATGGATTAAATAAATAAAGGAATAGAGAAGGGTTTCCAATATGGAGTCTCCAGAATTTCATTTTGATTAGAGATCAATAGCCTGATAATTAAAGCAAATGAATGACTATGAAGTGCCACAGTATTGTGCCAGATATGCGCCAAACACTTTCAACACAATTCACTGAGAGAAGCATTCATTTGATCTTCCCAATAGAAAATGTATTTAAGGAGCTAATAATTAAGAGCCATTAAGCAATAGAACTTGGATTTAAGCACAGTGAGTCTGGCTCCATGGCATATAACCACCACTTACCAACAAAATGTTGTCACTGGGATTGTATTTTAGCTGCAAGGATGGTGATGAGCTTCAGATCAGCATGAGAAAGCTTCCACACAAAATATATTGATCCTTCTATGGGCACAATAAAGATAACCTCTAATATTTAGCTAATATTTGTTTCAGAAGGTATGGTCAGACGTTTCTGCTTAAAAGCAAATGTCCAAATGACTCAATAAAAGTAGTGAAAACAGGGGGCTGGAGAGATGCTTTGGTGTTTAGGAGCACTTGCTATTCTTCCAGAGAACCTGGGTTCAATTCACAGCCCCAGTATCAACAGCGCATAACTTCATGTAGCTCCATTCCCCAGCAGATTTCAATGGCCTCTTCTCATTCCTGAAGGTATGTGCACTGTGCGGCATATAATCATATGCACGTACACACACCTGAATGAAAACAAAATAGATCTTTAAAAACGTTTTAAAAACAATTAAAATAGAATAATTTAGTGCTTTCTATATAGTTTCTACTCTAAATTTGTGTGTGTGTGTGTGTGTGTGTGTGTGTGTGTGTGTGTGTGTGTGTGTGTAAATTCAATAGCAACTCTTAGGGACATATTCATAATTATCCCCATTTATCAGAGAAGAAATTAAAATGACAAATAACAAATCAGTCACCTGGACAGTGTGGTAAAGCAAGGACCAGAAATCAAGGAGATCACTTCCAGGAATCCCAAAAACTTAGGTCAACAGAAACAAAATCCACTTCATATTGGAGAGTTTGGGATCTTCATGAAATGGCTCAGATCAGACCATGTATGGTTACTTATCTCAGAGTCTGAACCCACAGACCTTTATAAAAGAAAATTTGTTAAATTTCTGTCATTAACTAGTTCTATGTCTTGGGCAGTGGTGTTGCCTTAGATGGCTTGCTTTCTCATCTGTGGCTTGAATAGTTGTCTTAACAAAAGGATGTCGGATTTCTCAAAACTGTACATTTGTTATAAAACATATATGGACATTGGACACATAATGTATGCCTTATACAACTGAGAAATAATAGGTTAGACGTAATTTTAATTAAGTGGCAACATCTGTCTAAAGCTGTTTACAGTTTCAATCATACAGCTGTAGACTACTTATGGGCATATAATATTGTGATAATTATCTTCCACAATTACAAATATCACAGATATTAGGAAAATGGGCACTCAGCATGTTACTCCCCAAAGAACCGTGACATATCTAAGCTATACAAGCCTATAAACATGGAATCTCAGGAGTATGCATTACAACTGAAGCATATCTGTTCTATTGATAAGATGCTAAGGGAGCAGAACAACAAAGTCTACACAGATAAGCGACCCCCGTGTATAAATAAAGAGTAATAGTCCATATCACAAACAGAACAATGTGGTTCTTAATAGAAAATAAAATAGTTCCAAGAGGAGCAGTCCTTCCTGGCTGAAGATGAGATTCATCAAATTAATGCTGCAGGTGAAATAAAGGGCATGGACAAGGAACTCCTATGCATTAAAAAAAAAAAAAAAGGTCAAGTTCCAACCTATTCATAAAAGCCAAGGAAAGTCCATGCTATATTCAGTACATTGGTTCCAATTATCAATTGAGGAAGGGTGGTTTCTCCAGACGGGTGGGGATTACCATGCACAGCAATCCACAGAGGCTGCCTCTGCTGCCAGAACATCTGTAGTTTGGCATTTCTTGTACAAGCTCATTTTTGTGTGTAATATATTGTAACAGTCTTTGGGGAATGTAAATATTATTTTGCCACATTGAATTACAGATGCACCATATATAAGTGTAGTTTTTAAAAGATCTACTCTACTAAAATATCGCCATTTAGAGTGCTGAGTTTTACTCCACGAGGAATGCTTTATTAAAGCCATTTATATTATGAATCAGTCACTCTCCCATTTGTTTCTTTGAATCTAATAAATAATACAGTCAAAAATCAAGGAGTGGGTTCTAACTTATAAGTTGCTATTTTAGCAGTAATCCTAAGGTGTACTTTTTCTTTGCCTCGAAACAATGATTTCCTTATAGTCTTTGAAAATATGTCATGCAAATAGTATGGTTTCATTATTCAATGTTAGTCTCTGCCTTTTTTCATAAAAATAGAAACAAAAAAAAACAATAGAAATACTTAAACTTCTGTGATGCCATAGTGGATAAATATAAATAATGTATTTCTTGTTCCACAGACACACCAGGCACTGAAAGTTTACACTAATTACCTGTAGTTCCGTTAATGTTATGAGCTGCCCTTCATCTCTCCTACCCAGACACACCACTCAGTTTCCTCAGCCGATATATTCAACAGCTTCTGTTCACACCTGACATCAATTTCCTTTGATGTTCACAGCCTAAATGAGAACGCTACAGCAAGCTGCATTTGCCAAGTATCCAGGATGCCTTTAAAATGATGGCAGGTATTTTCCTCATTAAAGCAGCCATAACAGATAGTTAGATATGATGCTGTCCCTCACCTTCCTGCTAATTAATGACTATGATTGCAACCCAAATAAGATCAGGCAATTAAATGTGATAACATTTCAGAAGCAAAGAAAATATACAACAATCACAGAATAGCTCTTTACCGATAAATAAAGTTGATCTTTGGAAAATTACCATATAAATGTACTATTCTATCAAAAAAATCACGCAAATGAAGGAACGTAATAATTTTACTTTTAATTGAAACATGAGTTACATATCCCATTAAATTAAAATGTTATGAGTTGCCTTATACGAAGCTATTGTAAACAAGCAATACCGTCTTCTGCAGAAGGGTAGAACAGTTCGAACTCTGCTCACTCAAGTGTGTCCTGGAAAGCACTTTGGGGAATATGTTCAGCTCATCTTAGCAAAATACCTAAGTGTATTGTTTCAGCAGCAGATCTGTGACCAAGCCTAGACAGAAATGAAAGTCTATGAAGGGGGAAAAATGGTAACAAGGAGTTATTGACCCTACCATACTTCACAATATGGTACCTCAAATATTTAAGAACTTCTAGTGGGCTGGAGAGATGACTCAATGGCTAAGAGCGCTGACTGCTCTTCCAGAGGACTCAGATTCAATTCCCATCATACAGTGGCTCACAACCATCTGTAACTCCAACTCCAATGGATCTAGCACCTTCTCCTCGCCTCTGTCGATAGTGCAAACTGTGGTATACAGACATACATATAAACAAATCACCCCATATGCAGGAAATGAAAATGAAGGTTAAACTTTTTAAGAAGAAAAACAGATATTCTGGAAAATCTAGAACTTCCAGAAGCAAAATTGAACATACTCTTAGGGAACCAAGCACTCAAAAAAAAAAAAACCCAAAAAACAAAAAACAAACAAACAAACAAACAAACAAAAAACCCAGCCAGATAGTATTGCTGTATTTCCACTAATTTAAATCTAGATAAAACATGCAAAAAAGCATGTGCATCACATGACTGCCGTGTTCCTGTTAGATGATGGAAGCTTGTGCTTCTACCCTGAAGAAGGGACATGGCTGCCACTGCAAACACCCGAAGTTTTACTGCCCAGCTAACGATCTGAGGCAAAGAAAACTCACTCCTCTAGGCATTTTCCTCATCTCTCCCTTGAAGCCTGGTTTGGATTAACCCTAATACTAGCATTAAGGAAAACACTTTATTTTATTGTTTTGTCAATACAGGCACCTGTATAGGTTTTAAAATGTTATAAAGATCTGTACATTGTAATAACAGGAATACCAATTAAAATAATCTGCCTACAGCACTCACTAGAAAAAGATGCAGGGAAAGGCTGTAAGAGAGCATCATCTCATTGCAGGAGTATGTGAAAGCCTAATCATTTCTAAGACTGAACAAACTTTGGTCATTGTTTTAACTGGTGCCCGGGGCATGATGGTTGTGACAATGCATGGAGCTTTTTCTCAGAACAGGTGAGGAAAGGGTTGAGCTAGGAACAGTGTGCTGGAATACAGCCAGACAGCTATGCAGTTATATTCATGCATAGCACACACATTTGTTCATATGTAGTCACATACGTGCATCTAGCAAAGATTTGTGCTCTGTAAAGGCAAAATTTCATGTCTGTCACATCCTCTTCCCTCAATGCAGTGCAGAGCACTGCCTAGAGATTTGACAAAGCTCACATGTCCTGTAGGAACACACACTTGCCCACAGGCTTGCAGGCTGTCATTAAGGCTGTGTTTCCTAGAAGTAGTGTCTCCTTTATCTTACAGTGTGAATCTCTCAAACCTTATGATGCCTTTGTCAGGGCCTACCTCTCTTCTGGTTTTGTCCCAAGGCTGTATTCTCTGCACTGCCTTCTATTCCTTTCTCCCCATGGAATAGCTTTAAGCATTTTGCTCTCAGACATGTGCCAAGCTTGCAGTTGATCTTGGCTTTGTGTGAAAATAGTATGTTCCTGTGGTCTTTTGGATGTGAGAAATCAGGCAAGCAGGATCATATTCTCAAAGTATATTAGCATGTCAAGTTGTAAATAAAACTCAGAAAGAGTTGTGTATTTCTGAAGAAGGAAAATGCTAATTTTTATTGTATAGTTTTAAATTTGTGAAATACTCAACTGTTGATCAATAAACAATAGTTATTTACATCACCAAGAAATGATTAGCTTTCTAATTGATCCAACAGATTTCAGAAGAACTAACTGATCAATTAACCTTTTCTAACACATCCATGCTGTGTTTCCCAATAAAATATGGCATGTTTTTATTTCACCAAACTCCAGTCTCTCTAAAGGAATCAAGAATCATTTTTACACAAATCCAGGCTACGATGGGCATCAAATGAGATGAAAAAATGCTCAAATGTACAGAAATTTGCTTTGTGATGATTCCTTTTTAAGAGTGAGTGAAGAGATTCTAAAGATTTGTGATTGCTGCCTTGTAGAGAAGTTAAATTTGGAGGGGAAATAGAACAATTTAGAAAACTGGCCTCAATAATTTAAGATGTTTCTATATGAGATAAAAACGATTACTCCTAATGTCACATAACAGAACAATGGAGTGCATGACTCAAGAATGTGATTGAAAATTAATAAGAAGTTAAATTCTGAACAGTTATTAGTATGGACAGGAAATTAAGCTAAAAGCAAGAGGCTGAAAAGCAGTGTGCCTGAATTCCAGTTCTGGGTTATTTTTTGGTTCATGGATTGCATTGAGTGTAACCTTTAATCCCTATAACGTCAAAATTCTTCATCCTTCAGGCATATAAATTACAATATCGATAAATACTAATATTGTTAATATAGGTAAATAGCTTAACATAATGCCAAAAACAATTACTTTTCAATAAGCTGTATTTTAGTTCACTCCTTAGGTATGCCAAGGACTCCAGCTCAATGATAATGACATATCCTGGGCCCATCTGGAAGGCCAGAGACCATGTCTGTGCTGTTCTCGATCACACTTCTGCTCATCAGAGGCTGAGTATGCATTTATTGTTTTTAAGTGAATGGATAAATAGATACTTGCATTGAATTGGAAGTCAAAATAACTCCCAAGTTCAGGGAGCCAGACAGTGATTCTGAGAAGAAAGAAGAAAAAGTGATACTGAAAACCAGAAGTTCATCACTGTCTATCACCCTGAAAACAGTCTGTGAGAGCATAGCACCCTGTTCCTGGATGTGCCCTTGAGATGGAAAAGCAGTTGGATTTTGGAGATATAGCAAATTACTCCCTTTAGTGGCTCAGAATGTATTAAAAACAGTTTTAGTTTAAAAAACATCTTCATAGATGGAGGTCAAGAGTCTTTTTCCAATTATCATTGTTTCTAAAGATTTGGCAATACAATTTTGAGCCAAAGACGTAATTGCCTATGGGAATTTCCTTAATTCTTCGGGTAGCAATTAATCAAAATTATTTCAGAAACATATGTATGTTAACACCGCACAAAAGAAGGTAAAAGGCTTCCAGACTTGATTTTATTGCTTTTGTATTTTTTTCTGTTTAAGTAGCTCTGTTTTTTCATTGCTGAATCATCACACTTAACACATTTCTATGCATACACAATACTAATAGCAAATCCACACAGAGGCAAGACTGGCAAAAAGTCATAACTGTTAAAAAGTTCTTCTATAAAATGCTGTGAGATTATTTAGGTTAGTAAAAAGAAAAAAAAAACTAGCAAGGATTGTTAAAAACTCCAGAAGGATCTAATCAAAGTGTGAGACTATGCCGTAATGACAGATGGAACTTAATGTAGATAAGAAAAAGGTAATGCATTTGGGGAGAAATCATTTAAACTTTTCATATACATTGGTAGGATGTGAATTAGCTGAACTTCTCAGGAAAAAAAATAAGGGGTAATTATGGATGGAAGTATTCATTGAAGACATCTGCTCCGTCTTCAGAGGCAGTTAAAGCTAATAGACTGATGGTTATATTAATAAGGCAAGAGAAAATAGTACGGAAAATATTATGACATTATGCTATATAACCACTGATTGAATTTCACTTTGAACACTGTGTTAGCTTTCAGATTCTTAGCATTTTAACAGATGTGGTGTTTACAAATTAAAAGTTAAAACTAAAAAGAAAAAAAATAAAGAAAGGGGACCAGAGCAAATGCAAGCCTTCAAATCAGGTGAGGTAGACTGGAACCTTGGGGTCAGTTTTGTTGGATGTGTAACTTCAGCTTTCTCTCAGAAGTCATTCCCAGAAGCTTATGTACCTGTGAGCTGTGAAGAGTATGCTTAGTGGGAACATGGCCCTACTGAAGGGCCTCACCCAGCGTGCCTCATCTGTGGTTGATAGTAACTGTGGCAGGAAGTACTATGGGTGCAAATGTATGCAGAGTGTGAGTTGATCAACCCTTCCCTCTCTACCACTTACATCGTAAGACAGTGTCTGTATAATATTCCATCAGTTCTTTGCTACTTATTCTGCCATTTCCAAAATTCCAGAGAGATAGCATAGTAAAGAAAAGACCCTGGAGAAAAGAGTGTCCAAATTGATACCAAGATTCAGGCAATTACATATTGTCCTTATCTTCCTTGGTTATCACAACTAAAACCCAATTCTTCCCATTGAAACTGCTTTGAACGCCATGCTTTGTTCATTACTTAAGAGGTGAGCATTCCTGTGTAACAACCTAGACACTGTAATTGGAGGGGAGTTTCTGGGACACAGCATGGGATTTGCCATTTTTCAGATGCGTGACCTTGGGAAATCCCTTTACCTACTCGTTCTTCGTTTCTCCTCTTCAAAATGGCAATAGTAATATATCGAGGACCAAGGACCACCCATATTGTTTTTCATAGTGACTGTGCTAATTTATATTTCCCACATTAGCTGATGAGAGTGTTGAGTTCTCTACATCCTCGTTTGCGTTTGTCACTTTGATGAAAACCATTCCAACTTCCGTGTTTATTTTAGCGCTATTTGTAATGTCTAAGGTATGGAACCAACCAAAGTGCTCATTGATGAATGAATCAAGAAAGGAACAGGCTACTAACATACACTAGACTATTATTTGGCCTTTAAAAAGAAAGAAATCCTGTCGTTAGTTACAAGGTGGCTGGAACTGGAGGGCATAATATTGAATAAAATAAGCCATGATAAGAAATATAATAAGCCAGGCACAGAAGGACAAATAGGACATGATTTCACTCATGTATTGAATCTCAAAAGGCTCCTAGTTCATAGACTTGGGGAAGAGAATAGTGGTCGTTAGAGGCTGGGCCCTAAAAGGGATCAGGGAAGTTTGGAAGTAGATTGTCTAGGAAATGTCATAGCCAGGTGGAAGGAACAGTTGCTCATATTCTACTGCAGAAATGGTAATAGGCAACAACATTATCTCTGCATACTGCTTAATACAAAAACAATAGGCACATGAGGGGTGATTCTTAAATGCTTCCATCAAAAAAATAAATGACAGTTTCTTTAGATGAAAGATAGTCCAAACATCGTGAGTAGATGGCACACTCCACACAATTGCATGCAAGTGTCACACTGCCACCACAAATTTATCCAAATATTATTGCTAGTCATTTGTAAACACTAACATTGTCTAACTCACAGTTATTTTAAGAATGGAAAAAAGTAACATAAATAGAATTTTGCATATGATAATTTTTCTGTATTAGATATTGTTACATAGCACCGGATAAGTAGGCAGTTTAAAGCAGAAAGGAAATGATCATATCACCTAATCAAAATAGAACGTTTGCTTGATTGGCAACTTAAGCTTTTGTATACTCAATGTCAAGAGGCTATCTTAAATTGTAGTTTCCTGTGCTCTAACTCCCCAAATTCCCATTATAGACACTCCAAGATAACTCCCTCATTCTATTCTGAAATATAAAAGACGGCCTTCTCTACAATGTTCTCCACTTGTACCTGTGCAGGATTGATGCGAGTCACAGATTTTCTCCCTAACGCCTCACTCTGATGTGCACCTCAGGCTAGAAAGCAATATGCAGCCAACATGTCTTTCTAGCTGGAAACTGGTCCCATTTCCCCATTTCGTCGGCAGCACACCACCAGCAGGGGATTCATAGCCCTTCATGTGTGTTTCTGTTCTATCCAAACCCATAGTGCCTTGTTATGTATTTACCTGATTAATCACTCCCCTCACCACCATAAACAACTCAGTTTTGCATGCCTAGCTTTATTCACTGTGGCACACACACACACACACACACACACACACACACACACACACACACACACAAACACAAACAAACACACCATTCTGAGTGAATTAATTTAACCAAGTTCCAGATCCTCCTCATATAATGAGTTCAGCCACAAGGAAAACTCAAAACAATGCTGTGCCTCATACGCTAAACACAAAGTAAAAATATAGCCAATGTTCACGTTTCCTGATCTTGGCTTCTTGGAGAGTGATTATTTAAAAAGGGAGGATATACAGCTTTCTGAAAATATAAAGCAGGTTGGCACCAGAAGGGTCCACATCTCCCTTTCTGAGCTGGGACAAGATGTTATTAAAGTTTTGTACAAAAGAGGAGAACAATAGGTGCAAGATGCTATTTTCCCCCCAAAAGTTCACTGTGAAAAAGATATGGTATTGTTAGTCACTAGCTTATATTTCTGCCTATTTGTTTTGTGTAACAATCTCCTTTTCTCAGGGTTAAGACTTATTTTACAACATGTCATAACTTGCCTTTTGATAAGTAACCATGAAGTTTCGCGGCTTCGTACAGGAATGAAGTAAGGGAATACCTCAAATAATCGTTTCATTGAATTTCCTTGTTCTTTGGCATGAATTCCACATTTTCATGGACAAGGAATATTCTGCTAGTCTTTGGTGAGTGTTAGATGAGATAAAAGAGAGGATATGAGATCGGTTCTTTTACAGCTGCTCCACATAGCCCCTTTATTGAAAATCACATTGAAGCCTCCCTATCTTCAGTAGAGGGGCAATGATTTAAAAGATGCAGCTGCCACTTCAGTAACAGAAATGGCACCTGGTTTCCAACTGGGCTTGGGTCTGAGCAGCTTGAGAGTGAGATCAGAACAGACATAGCTGAGGTGGGGGTAGAAGTCCTTTTGCCATTGAAGTCAATGTCACCATCAAAGTCTGTGGAGGTACTGGGCTTCAAGGTATCACACTTGGAAATTCAAAGGAATTTTGGGAAAAGATGTGCACTATTACATTGAACTATCTTTTGAGTTAAAAATGTTTAACTGAATTAATGTTAGATGATTGAGAGGGATTTTTTTAAATCATGCAAATGAAAGAGGTATTTTTCTCAGGGCAATGAAATTCACATCCAGAGAAGCATTGCTCATCATTAGCATGAGGGAGGCATACTTCTGCCTAATCAAATGTCCATTAATACTGAGAATGTCTGTCCTTTCCATTGATTGCAGTTTAAAAAGGAACACATGAAAAGGTGGTCACAGAAGATAGAGATGCCTTCATTAGTCAACATGAATGGCATACTCTTCTTTTTAATGTTCTTTCCTTCTCCTTTTCCTTGGAGCACAGTGAAAAGTGGCATGTGTAAACTCTCTCTATAAAATGTAATTAGTAAGTTAGGAATAAATCAATCACATTTTCCGCTTAAAAGTCCCTGTTTTCCTGCATCTTTCTTACATCCTTGACAGCACTCTCAGGCATGGAGATAGATTAGACCTCCATTTGTTTTTGCTATTTTGTTGCCCATGACCTAGGAGGATGAAGAGAAGAAAATGGGATGCCCTTCTGAGGTCAGGATTGGTGCCAGGAAATGGCACTAATTTGGAGATACCTGCGGTGGTATGACATAAGAGAGTAAAATTGACTTCAATTTGGGGTTTGGTCTGAGTTCTCTTTTCTTGCTTGTTAACTGGCTAACTGTGATAGTTTGAATGACAATATTCCCCACAGGCTCTGGCATTTGAATCTTTGGTCTTCAATTGGTGGCACTGTTTGGGAAAGTGGAGAATTAAGGGGAGTGGCCTTGCTAGAGGAGTTGGTACTTGGGGGTGAGCCTTGAAATTTCGAAGTCTGCTCCATTCTTACATTCCTCTTTCTGCTTCCAGCTGTGGTTGGAAGTGTGAGCCCTCTGCTCTCAGGTTCCAGCTCAGTCGCCATGACTGAAGTCTGCCTCCACCATTAGGGACCCTAGTCTCTGAAATTAAAGCCCAAATAAATTGTTCTTTCTCTAAATTGCATTTTTTGTGATGTTTTTATTACAGCAATGGAAACGAATACACTCACCTTGAATGAGATGAAGTGTTTGTTCCCTCTAAGAAACATTTATGGAAGCTCTGTGTTTGGTTAGGCACTGTTCAATGCTCTGGAACCCCTGACGTCAGCAAAAGGCCTTGTTGTTTGCACAAACATTAGGTGCCTCCTGTTCAATAACCTGTCCTCTAATGAATTTGACCAGGTAGTGTTATGAATCTTATTTTGCACATATATATTATTAAGCACAGAGATTAAGCAACATTTCCACGAAAACACAAGCAGTAAGTAGTATTTTAAAAATGTCTACATGTTCTATAATATAACTATTTTTATTACAGCATGATAAAGGGAACTCTATTAGTTTCTCAAGTTTGACAGCAAATATGATTTTCCTGGATTGTTCTACATCAATGACATTCTCCATGGACCTGGGACATAAAAGACAAATCAGCTGATCTCCCCTTTTCTCATTTAGCACAAAGTTAGAAAAGTATAGAAGACAGGTCATTACCCATTAATTTACTATAGGGTGAGTTCTTGTTTATGGAAGTATTACACAATCTGCTCCAATCATTCATGTGTTCTTGTTACTCTATTATATTTGTGTTCTCTCATTCTAAACTTCTATAACACTTTCATGAGGTGATGACTATCTTTTAAGACTCAACTATGTATTTCCTGGAGAAATAATACTGGGAAAAGAGAGTTGACAAGAACCCTGCCCTCATGGATAGGGGAATATATTAAATGAACACTCAAAAATTTTATTATTGCAGAAATGAATATAGAACATCTAAAACCTATGAGGTTTTAGAAGGCATGCTGAGGCGTGAATTCAGACATGAGAGTTTGCTAACCACTCAAGAAATGAAGAAAGGGAAGGTTCATGCCAAAGTGGAATTTCCCATAGGGTTTAAAAAAAAAACTATGCGTATGGTGAAGAAGGTCTCATACTCTAGGCAACTGGTCAACCCTGTTATAGGGAAGTATCTCACTTGCATGGGTACCAGAGGTGGTCCTTCTTGGCAGAACTGAGCACAAGAAAGAAAAGTAGTTGTACTACAAGCTGAAAAAGCAATGAGATGCTCCAATTTGTTTCAAAGATGATCTTGAATCACAAAATAGGGCTTGTTCAAATTAAGTGATGTAAGGGTAGGATCTATTTATTGGAAAAACAGTGCAGAGTATCTATTGAAAAGAAGTAAAAACCTCCAGTGTTGGAATGAGCATACTGATTTGAAAGACTCATTGAGACCATATCTATAACCAACAATATGAATAATAATTGGTCGAATCAAAATCACTCACGCATTAAATGAGAACATTTGTATCTCAGTGCTTGAAGCAGAATATGCTTTTTATGCTAGATATCTGAAAGGCACAATTCATGACAGAGCCATTAACTGGGTTCAGCCTGTTCTGGGGCAAACACATTCTTTCTTAGTCAGCCTAGGTGGAAGTACCAGACAGCACATATTTTGAAAGATTGTGATGATTTTCTTACATGCAAAGATTATCTCACCTTTGGTGAAGGCTGTCTGGTGTTTACAATGCCTGCTATTGTTTTATCTCATCAGTCTTTTCTCATCAGTAGCTTTTGGGATGTCATTACCAAAAATTCAAACCAATAGGTAAGTTAAAGAATGAGCTTAGGTTATCCAGTGACTGGCAGTAGACAGGCCACTGGCAAATGTCCCACAATGGGCTTACCATAAGATGTTACTATAAACATATAGCCCCAGGATAACAGCAGAGCTCTGTAGAGGTTAAAGAGCCCCTACCTCCTGCCACAGAATTCAATTTCTTTAGATTATGAGCTTGATTAGTAGTAGCTCTACCTCTTGGTCATTATCATTGTATGGGAATATATGAAGGTTATCCTTTCCTGTGCTGTCACAGATTTCCTTAAGGAAGGATCAATAAACAGGCCAGGAATTATGAACATGTGAAAATGCCAACTGAACCCACTTAAGAAGGTTTTTCCTTTTGACTAAGCACATCTGATAGAATATTAAGAAAATATATGGTTATGCTGATGTGCATATGCTTTTTAGAAATGGAAGCAGAAACTGGAAGAAGGCAGTATGAGAATATGTAATCCAAGATTCCTAAAATATCTGGAAGAAGTCTCCTGTTGTTTCTCCTATGAAGGAGACTTTACTTCTATAGAAATTTTATTTGTACAAAGGTATGTGCTAAGCATACAAAATATACATGATCTTGACTGATTGATAAATTCTAAGAGATGACATTGTAAGAGATAATAAAGTTACAGTAAGGCAAGACCCGGCTTTGAAGAAATTTATCATTGGCACTGTAATTTATACTCTGCAATATCGAAAAGTCCGTATAAGTTTTAGATTTATTAGAACAGCATTTGACAAATAAAAAGTTAAAATATGAATTGAAGCTGTATGTTGGGTATGAACTGTCAGTTTCAAATTATTACAACACAGTGTCAGATGGTTTCTAGCCTGAGAAAACTTTGGTCTTCTTTAGGGTACTCAAGATGTTCCCCAGGACGTATTACCAACAATCACTGACTAGCACATTTGCTCTCTTGCCCATTTCTGAATAGTTTATTCAATAAGCTATATATTCAGATAGGATTCTTATAGGTCTTTGTTCTATAAAGTTGAAAATAATAAAAAGACAAATTTTGTCTTAATATTTATGATTTTAAAGCATAAAATTTTTATATATTGAGTGAATATCTAGGGTCCAGTACTATCCACCCCAGAAAGTGGATATTCACAGAGGCTTCAACTTAAAATAAGACAGTCATATCTATAGGTGACCTAAGGCTAGGGCAAGTCAAAGAGATCGATATAATCAAATATGCTGATCATTTTGCAATTATTTTTATCAGCTTTATGGTGAACTAATTTACATTCCATGCAATTTAGCTATTGAGACTCCCACTGCCAACTATACCAATCCCCAGGGTCCCTCTCCAGGGAGGGACACTAGACCCAAACCTGTACCCCTATGATGGGCCTAAGGAACATATGCCCTGCCTGTCTTTCTGAAGTTCTTTCCACACACCTTAACATGATAGTAGACTCATGTTGCCAACTCCACACATCCCTGAAAACCAAGATATGTTCTACTCCAGGGACAAATAATAGATCCACAACAGCAATTCCACCCAGCTCTGCCAGTCACCTGAAGGACCACATGTCCACTGACTGCCCCATACTCATCACTTCCTGGTCTACCTTTTTAGGTAGGGAACCACATAACCAATTCT